>NW_028250611.1:0-80260 GCF_964263255.1 Lissotriton vulgaris | reverse complement strand
AGAAATAAAAACGACCTCACACGAGGCCCTTACTGTAACGAGGCACCAGAAACAGCCAGCCGTGGATCACCAGCCCTCCTGACAGCAGCCGTCTCCCATTCCGGCCTCCCGAACCGGAAACACAGCCCCAGCCACTCAGGACCGGTGACTCCATTACCCGGACCCCGTCCCCCCCAGCGGCCAAAGACTGCACCGCTACTCCGAGACGCTGTGAGGAAAGGCTCGCACACTTCAGGCCAGCACCGCCAGACCCTGCAGGCAGCAGAAAGCGAGGAGGAAGCCCCCTAAGCAAAAATCAGAATGACCGCAGCTCCGCACAGGGCTTACGACGGTGATCTGTCTACCCTGTAGGTATTAACAACCAGTTTAAAGAAACAACCTCCTTGATTGCCGAGATAGACGTGCACAGCAAAAGCAATATACCGATAATCAGATAAGGGGACAGAGTAAACATACAGAATGTGCGCTAAAGGTGTAGAAGATGACAATAACACTATAGGATGATGAGAATAACACTATAGGAGTTGGGAGAAAAGAAGGGAAATAAGCAGGTATCCTTCTTATGATTTACAGACAGCGTGACGACTGAGATACCCGGATAGACACATCAGAAGTCTACATGGCTATGGTCGAAATGCAAGCAAAATAAAAGACTCCCACATTGCTTTAGCTATACAAAAAAGAAAAAAAAATATTAAGGTAAGCAAATCCATTGTTAAAGGGTAAAGGGATTTTTTTCACTAATAAGAGTTCGACAGAGACAAAGTGAATCCCCGCATTTTCATGTCTTGTTTTCAACTCTGTATAGCCACTATCCAAAGAGTTTTAAAGTGTGCTACATACCAAATATTGGGCGCATTTGTAAAAAAGGAAAGATGAGGCACAGCACTGGTGACGCATAAGTAGTGAAGATATATGTCTCATGCAGCAGAGACTGAGGTAAAGAATAGCAGTAGACAGTACAGATATGAAGTTTATCAGAAAGAACCAATAAGAAATGTGCTCACACTTAGCATTTATCTCTTGATATATTTATTGCTGAAACTGTGGCTGAGACTTGTTTCCATTCATGTAGATGTAATACTTATAATGTCCAAAAAATTACCCTTTAATAATTCTTGTCCTGAAGAAGATGGTTCTTTGTAACAAGCTGTCATACCACCGAAACGCGTCGACGCATTCAACTACCAAGAATCCAAGCAAAACAAGGGACATTTAGATAAGAAAAAAATCCTATTTACTAAACGCTCCCTACATATAATGTATTGTGTTTGGATCATATGGATTTTTAACAGACTATTATAACTATTTCAGGAGTTTTTGTCTATTGAAATTGTGGTTTAATGTGTTTATAAGATATTGTTTTGTCAAAAACGTGATTTTTAACTTGCATGTATTGCCTTATGTATATTTATTGATTGAATATTTGAGATTTTTAACAGATATATGGATTGAGGAATTTTTTGCTAGCTTTTATGAATAAATATTGTGCAAGCGCTACACTTCAGTTTGGAGTTTAATTTGTAGGCCATTATATGGGGGCATATTGAGTAGAATTGGCTGGTTGTTTTGAAACAGGGGTAATACAGAGTTACTTGAGTGTATGAAACAAGATTGAAAGTGTATGTGATTCTACCTCCAGGGAATTTCTTCTTTGCTTATTGGTCTTAAGAGCCCAGTTCCCTGGAATGTGTTGGGCCATCTCTCTTGTTGTTTATCTAAGTGCACGACCGGCGGGCCGGAGAGACTTTTCTCCTTGATTAAAAAATGGAGGCACTGAGAACCTTTGGTTTTAGTGAAGAACAACTTAACAAAATGTTGAGCACTAATAAAAATGGACACACTATCATGGTTATCCCTAATGGGGGAGAAAAAAGGAATCAGCTCACTAATCTTAAAAAGAAAAGGATCAGGACAGAGTTACACGCAGACTTTCTAGCTATAGGACTCCAGGTGAGAAATTAACCTGGTCTCTTTGTGAATAACAACAAATTCTTAGAGACCTGGACGTTTATTTCCAATCGCTGCAGCAGAGATTGGATGTTATTAATAATTGAGACAGCACAGGAGACAAGAGGGAAATAGAAGAGTTGGAGAAGGTCCTACAGGAAAATAATGCGTTAGAGGAAGCCAAAAAAAAGAAAGAGGAACTTAATCAAGATATGCAGGATACCATGACTACCTCACAAACAGGAAAACTCTAAAACTAAAGAAAGATATATATATCGATTTTGTCAGGAGATGGTGTATCCGTACCTGAAAAAGGATTACTATGTAGATAAACAAGAACAAAAGTGGGAGAGACCGCCAAGAGGCATATTCTTTCAGAGTCGACCCAAACATGTAAACTTTTCGGACACCTCAGAAAGTAGTGGAGATGAGGATGTCCAAAATAGAGAGGAGGGAAACAGACAGAATCCCGATAGGGACTATGAAGAGTTTTTTAGGGCAGCTACAACAAAGACCCCAAAGGGGATTCTAAAACAGAGGTCGAGGGACCCCGATGGGGCTTCAGGGGGGCGGGAACTGCAAATGCAGGAATACCAAAGGAACCCTCCACCTCAGGAATATATAAGGACCAGGAACAAAACATATTGGAAGTTAAATAGAACCCTGTGATGAACCTCTCTTATAGACAACTGAGAAAAATAGAGGAGGAAGTTCTAGGGATGGGATTTAATTTTGTTCCAATTTCAGGAGTGAATACATTTTTTTTTGTTTTAATATTTTTTTATTGTGTTTTCATTGACATGGTACATACAAATAAAGACATGTAACATTTGTGGCAAATAGATCATACTGCGTATTCTTTTATAGAACATAAAAAAAATGCCATGAGCGTTTTGTTTGTATTTGTTGGGTGGTTGGTTACATGTCCCACTGGGCTATTATCTTTCGTGACAACGTTGTGACGGACCTGCGCTGTTGGCCCTGTGCTTGTTCCTAAACATATAACATGAACATATAACATATAGATGTTGGCGGCTGGTGGCTTGAACGGATCTAGGGCGTTATCTAGTGGTGACCACATCTCTCTATTGAGTTTCCTCCAGGGTGTGTATCTCAGTGCTGTGTTGTCGGCTCCTCTTAAGAACGTTACCCAGTTTACCCACTCATTGAAGGGGGCCTTGGAGGTGTCTTTCCATTTGGCTAGTACAATCTTTGTGGCCCTCGTTAGGAGGAAGTTGAGAAGGTTTCTGTCTTGTTGGGTGTTAAGGTGTGCTGTTGTTAGAGTGCAGAACTCTCTTTTGAGGGTGCAGCCTAGTGTCTGGTTGGTGAAGTTGAACACTTTATCCCAAAAAAGTTTGACCTTGCTGCATTGGAAGATTAGAGGTGCTGGGTCACCTGTTGCATTATTGCAGTTCCAACATTGGCTATTCTCTCTTAGGCCTAGTTTCGCTAGACGTTCAGGGGTCTAGTGTGCTTGGTGCAATAACCAGAATTTTGTTTGCACGAGTACTGGTGATATTATGTTTTGCGTAGGGGAAGACCACATGGTAGCCGTTTCCTGCTCTGTGAGATGTTTACCTGTATGGGTTTCCCAGTAGCGTTTGCTTTTATCTATACGTTTTGAGGAAGTTGGGCGGAGGAGTTTATATAGGTGTAATACGTGGTGACCAGTCTTGTTTAGGTTTTCCATAAATTGGAAAATTGAGGTGGTCAGTCTGCTTAAGTTTGCTTTTGTGATTGCCGTTTTAATGGCCAGGAAGTTGTTTAGTTCCACCTCTGGGAGGCCGTACCTATTCTTTATGGTATTGAAAGGGAGGGGTTTGCCTTTCTCTTCTAGGTGTGCCGGGTGTGAGAGGCCTAGTGTCCTCCAAGTTCTTATCTCTAGGGGTTTGCCTCGGTATTTTATCTTAGGATTTGCCCATGGTGCCACCCATTTCGAGTTTTTGAGACTTATCTCTAGTTTCTGGTCTACCTTAAGGAGGGCTAGTTTTGTTGCCTTGAATATTGGGTACCTTTTTAGTGACTGTTTATTGGCTGTGAGGAGGGTTAGGGGGTCTGAGTTTTCTAGGATGGCTCTCTCTAGGGATAGCCAGGTCGGTGTGTATTTCTGGTTTTGTATTACCCAGTGCAGCCCTTGCCTGACTATTCAGGCTGTCTGACATGTTTTCAGGTCTGCAACATTGAGATCTCCTAGTTATTTCCTCAATCTTAGTTTTTTGAGGGCTATTCTTGGTTTTTTGTCCCTCCAAATGATTTTGTTCAGTGCATGGTCTATTTTCTTATGGAAGTCATCTGATAGTGCTAGGGGGAGCATACTGGCCATGTAGTTAACTATTGGTGTGCCCATCATTTTGACTGTTTCTATTCTTCCCCACCAGGTGATAAATTTGGGTGACCAGTTCTCCAACAGGCCTTTTATCTTTTTCAGTGTACTATATTCGTTTTGTTCGAGGGTGATTCCTAGGTTCTTCCCGAAGTTGATTCCTAGGTATTTGATCGATTGCGTTTCCCACGTTAGCCCAGAGTCTCCTAGTACTTCTCTGTTTGTGTACGTTCATGTACATACACTCTGACTTATCTCTATTTAGTTTGTACCCGGAGTAAGAAGCGTAAGTGTCAATGGTGCTCATGAGCGCTGGTATGGATTCTGTTGGATCTTCTGTTATGATCAACAGGTCGTCCGCGTAGGCCGTCAGCTTGGCTGTGGTATTATTGAAGGATATGCCTGTTATGTTCTTCTTGGTGAGGATGTCCTTGATCAGTGGTTCTAGAGCTAGTAAAAACAGCAGAAAGATTGGAGAAAGATTTAAGAGCATTTTTTATAAAAGTGTGACTCTGTCACT
The DNA here is from genome assembly GCF_964263255.1 of Lissotriton vulgaris. Taxonomy (NCBI): domain Eukaryota; kingdom Metazoa; phylum Chordata; class Amphibia; order Caudata; family Salamandridae; genus Lissotriton; species Lissotriton vulgaris. Next base: position 75,467 of record NW_028250611.1, on the reverse strand, counting down.
TTTTTTGAAAACAGACCAGAAAGAGAGGCACCACAGTATTCAGGTCTCAGGGCTAAATCTACCTTCACCCCCAGCCTGGGTATGGCGGGTAAAAACATTGATGTGTTTGAGACAATGGTCAAATTGGAGGTTGGGAATCTCCTTACAGAAAAACACTTCCAGACACATAATATATCGAAATTTCAGAAAGAGGTGATTGATTCACTGTCTAGGGATAACACTATCACTATAAAGCTAGCGGGCAAAGGGGGCGGAGTGGTAGTCTTTGAGATGAAAGTTTATGAACGGAGGGCATTGGAACTTTTGTCCAATGAACAATACTATTCAAGGGTACCACAGACTAGATTAGATAGACTTAAAAGAGAGGTAGAGATACTACTTGAGACGGCAAAGAATAACGATGAGATTAGTGAGGAGGAATACAAATTTTTAAACATTAGGAACCCCAAAATACCGGCATTCTATGGACTTCCCAAAGTCCACAAGAATTTGGAAAATCCAACCTTAAGGCCAATAGTAGCCTCTATTGATTCACTATTGGAACCGCTTAGTAAATATGCAGACACATTTTTAAAACCCATAGTACAAAATCAAAAGTGGTACATAAAAGACACTACAGATATGATTACTAAGACAGAAGGTATTAATTTGAATAAAGATAGAGAATATATGGTGACCCTCGATATAGAGGCGCTGTATACAAATGTACCCCAGCGGGACACAATAGAGGTTATGAGGAGCACTCTGGAAACAACTGATATTACTAGGGCCAGCAAGGAGTTTATTTTAAAATGTGTCTCAATGGTTCTTCTTAATACCATTTTTCTGTTCAAACAAGATCTATATATTCAACAGAAAGGGACCAGCATGGGCGCGACTTGTGCGCCGATTCTGGCATGTATCTATTGTGAGAAGTTGGCCTGGTATATAATGCTCACTAATTCTAGTGATCACTTTGTACCATGCCAAGCAACCCTTATGATGATTGGTTGTAATTCAACCTTGTAGACCAGTTATCCTAGTGGTAACGTGGGCAAAGCAGTCTTAGGCTAAACTCTGAAAGGCATGTGAAGCCAGCTGTATTACGATACACAACCCCCTTGAATACCAAATGAAAGGACACCACAAAGATATATATTGAAAATATATATTGATTTATTAACTATAAAATCCCCTGGACTCTTTATGAGCACAGAAGCACAAGCGTTAAATCACAAGACAGTTTAAAATACACAAAAGTTGCACAATATGGATGAGCCCTAGGGGCCACCTAAACCATATACTAAGAAAGTGGTATAAGAGATACCAATCAGAACGGAAACAGGCCTAGGGCCTTGGGAATCACTGGAGCTATTCGAGACTAGCAGTGACTAAGTCGGGAAAGGCCCGCGGGACTCGGGTACAGTGTTTAAAGTGCACGCACTCACCAATGTAAAGTCTATGGTGCGTAAAAAGTACAAAGTTAGTTAGTTCGGAACCTTCCGAGTGACCTAGAACGCTGAAACTTAAGACACAGGCCTTGAGATGTGTACCAGTGTAGGAACACCGGCGGAGCTGAGTTACCTCACCCACAGGAAGCGGGTGCAGAGGGTCGAAGTAGTGTCGTGTTTCGTCACGCTGGTCGATGGTGCTTGGAGCTGAAGATGCTGCAGGCGGCTCGATGTGAAGAGTTCCGGTAGATCCAAGGGTGGATCTGAAGATGTGAAGACCTGAAAGCAGAGGGGACAATGTTCAAAGTCACTAGCCAGTGACTACCGTGGAACCAGGTTGGAACCAGGCGATGTTGGGTGCAAACAGGCGTTGAGGTGTAGCTTCTCTCTGCAGCCACGTTGACACCGGGGGTTGAGGACGTCCAAGAGTCGGTCATGAGCTGTCCCACGCAGGCTTCTCGCTGTTGGCGGTGTCGGCAACTTGTTCGGAGCAAACAGGCCTTGGCTAATGCAAGCCACGAAGGAATCAAAAAATGCTTACCACTCGGATCAGCAAGGTCAGAGCGGGGGCTCCTTTCTGCAGGAGCTAGGACAATTCTGGAGCAACCAGACCCGCAGTGTAGTTTTTCGGTTTCGTTGCCAAGATGGCCGCTGACCACGTGGCTAGTGGCCGGGATGGAGCGTCAAGTGGCACAATGCAAAAAGGCCCCACGCAGATCGTGGAGATGCTGGGGGGCTGATCTTCAGTGCAAGGGCTGCTCGGTGGTGGGGGTTCTAAGTGCCCAAAGCACAACGTCGAGGATGCCTCGGTTGCTGCGCAGTCAGCTTTTCAAGTGTCTTTCAAGGGGTCCGGTCCCACGTCTCTCGGTACCTCCACGGGTCCCTTCTTTGCAGGGACTGTGGATCGGGCTGTGAGAAGTCTGGGAGTCTGAGTCTTGTCAGGCTCTGGGCTCGGGCTCCGGCGGGAGGCGGCAGCAAAGCAGACGTCGAGTTGCTGGTTGGTGCCTGCGTTCACAGGGTGGCCACTCCTAGGCCACAAGGGAGATTCTCTTCAGTCTTCTGAGCAGCAGAATGTCGAAGTCCAGTCTTCTTCTGTATTTCAAGTTGATTCAGGATGATCTGCTGTGTAATGGCACTGCTCCCACTCTTATTCCCAATCTGAGGGGTGGATCACCTACTAGGTCCCTCCTCTGGGAGGAACCAGGAAGGGGGGCGGTTACACCCCCTTTCCTTTGTCCAGCTCCTCGCCAGGCATGGGTCTGGAAAGTCCCAGGACCGGTTTGGACTGGCTTATGCACGGGGACACCTTGTGTGCCCCGGGCATGTCTGATTCTATTCAGCCCTGTCCTACCCAATACACAAAACCCTGTCTTGGGTGGTGCTCGCACCTCCCAAGGCAGGAAACACTTTGTCCAAGCCTCCCTCCCTGGATGGACTCCCAGCAGCAGGAGGTCAGAATTGTGTCTGTGGTGGCAGCATCCATTTTGTGATGCTGAGGCTCTGGTTAACTTTAACCGGGGTTAAGGCTACACACATGTCGTGTCCCTCTAGAAGGGTGGAATGCTATCCCCGTCGACAGAACTGTCGAGGGGATAGTATTCCAATTCGTATGACACCTTACTCGACATGTTTTGATAAAGCCAAACCAAAGATAGCATATAACCGCGAGGATTATAATGCACTTAAGAGTATATGGTATGGCAATATCCCGGAACAGCTTAGGGAGTGGTTCCCGACAGCTGCAGACAGGCTCAGCTCATGCTAGAGCACCATCTCACATATTTCCAAGCACTCTGCCTCCAGGATTGATGAGGCCTTCCATAGGAGTGGCTGATAGGAACATATGTGTCCAGTTTAGGGTTAGATAAAGGGATACTATATCTAAGTAAGAGGTGACTACACCCACTTACCCCAGCTGAGTGATCAGCCAGTTGTGTCAAATATGGAGGCCAGGCCAGGAGTGGCACAATACATGCTGCAGCCCCTGGTAGGCCTTGGAAACACCTATGCCCAGGGTACCTAGGGTACACTGTTACAGGGGCCAATAAGGTGAACCAGTTCCAATTCGTAAATCACCTAAAGTGCATTGGCAGTAATTTAGAGAGAGATCAGCAGGCTGTGGGTCTGATTAGCAGGCCCACAGCCACATTAAGTCATAAACCAGTGAAGCAAAAAGCAAAAATTTGGGGTGACCATAGGATAGCAGACCCTACTCTCCTACATCTATGTAAGCTCTTTTGAGGAGAGACATATATACAATGAGATAAGTCCTTTCTATGAGAGCATACGTAACTGGGTCCGTTTTCTTGATATGGACGGCCCAGAGGAATATGGAGAAAATTGTGATGGTCAGCCAGTTCTCAAACGTAAGCAATAAAGTGAAGAACATCATCAATCGTAACTAGAACATTCTAAACGGTGGTGAAAACACAAATTTGTTGAAACCCATGTTCGCCTATAGAAAATAATAAAAATCTGAGCAATACCCTGGTACATACCTACAGGGAAGACAGTGTGGAGACCCAACAACCTACTTATGATTCAGAAAAGGGGGTGGTGGTGATGGACAGAGTATCTGAATTAAGCAGACTACTCCTACCCAGTCCAAAGATCAGGGCTTGATCCATCACCGTTTTTTTTAGCTCACTGCACCATCCCAGCTCAGAACCTGGCCACATGCACATTAGTCTGTCCCTGGCCCAGTGCATCATGGGAACAGGGCAGACTAAACTACCAAGCCAATTCTTATACTGGAAAGGAAACAAGCTTCCGGGGACCGGTTTCTGGCATTACAGCCGTCTTCGGCCCGGCTTGCTTGAATCCTGATGGTGCAGTGAGCAAGGGACTCATGTCTGAGCATACCCTTCCACGCTTATGGTGGACAAAACGATTCAGAAAAGGGGGTGGTGATGGACAGAGTATCTGAATTAAGCAGACTACTCCTACCCAGTCCAAAGATCAGGGCTTGATCCATCACCGTTTTTTAGCTCACTGCACCATCCCAGCTCAGAACCTGGCTACATGCAAATTAGTCTGTCCCTGACCCAGTGCATCATGGGAACAGGGCAGACCAAACTACCAAGCCAATTCTTATACTGGTAAGGAAACAAGCTTCCGGGGACCGGTTTCTGGCATTACAGCTGTCTTCGGCCCGGCTTGCTTGAATCCTGATGGTGCAGTGAGCAAGGGACTCATGTCTGAGCATACCCTTCCACGCTTATGGTGGACAAAACGATTCAGAAAAGGGGTTGGTGATGGACAGAGTATCTGAATTAAGCAGACTACTCCTACCCAGTCCAAAGATCAGGGCTTGATCCATCACCGTTTTTTAGCTCACTGCACCATCCCAGCTCAGAACCTGGCTACATGCAAATTAGTCTGTCCCTGGCCCAGTGCATCATGGGAACAGGGCAGACCAAACTACCAAGCCAATTCTTATACTGGAAAGGAAACAAGCTTCCAGGGACCGGTTTCTGGCATTACAGCCGTCTTCGGCCCGGCTTGCTTGAATCCTGATGGTGCAGTGAGCAAGGACCTCATGTCTGAGCATACCCTTCCACGCTTATGGTGGACAAAACGATTCAGAAAAGGGGGTGGTGATGGACAGAGTATCTGAATTAAGCAGACTACTCCTACCCAGTCCAAAGATCAGGGCTTGATCCATCACTGTTTTTTAGCTCACTGCACCATCCCAGCTCAGAACCTGGCTACATGCAAATTAGTCTGTCCCTGGCCCAGTGCATCATGGGAACAGGGCAGACCAAACTACCAAGCCAATTCTTATACTGGAAAGGAAACAAGCTTCCGGGGACCGGTTTCTGGCATTACAGCCGTCTTCGCCCGGCTTGCTTGAATCCTGATGGTGCAGTGAGCAAGGGACTCATGTCTGAGTATACCCTTCCACGCGTATGGTGGACAAAACGATTCAGAAAAGGGGGTGGTGATGGACAAAGTATCTGAATTAAGCAGACTACTCCTACGCAGTCCAAAGATCAGGGCTTGATCCATCACCGTTTTTTAGCTCACTGCACCATCCCAGCTAAGAACCTGGCTACATGCAAATTAGTCTGTCCCTGGCCCAGTGCATCATGGGAACAGGGCAGACCAAACTACCAAGCCAATTCTTATACTGGAAAGGAAACATGCTTCCGGGGACCGGTTTCTGGCATTACAGCCGTCTTCGCCCGGCTTGCTTGAATCCTGATGGTGCAGTGAGCAAGGGACTCATGTCTGAGTATACCCTTCCACGCTTATGGTGGACAAAACGATTCAGAAAAGGGGGTGGTGATGGACAGAGTATCTGAATTAAGCAGACTACTCCTACCCAGTCCAAAGATCAGGGCTTGATCCATCACCGTTTTTTAGCTCACTGCACCATCCCAGCTCAGAAAGTGGCTACATGCAAATTAGTCTGTCCCTGGCCCAGTGCATCATGGGAACAGGGCAGACCAAACTACCAAGCCAATTCTTATACTGGAAAGGAAACTAGCTTCCGGGGACCGGTTTCTGGCATTACAGCCGTCTTCGGCCCGGCTTGCTTCAATCCTGATGGTGCAGTGAGCAAGGGACTCATGTCTGAGCATACCCTTCCACGCTTATGGTGGACAAAACGATTCAGAAAAGGGGGTGGTGATGGACAGAGTATCTGAATTAAGCAGGCTACTCCTACCCAGTCCAAAGATCAGGGCTTGAACCATCACCGTTTTTTAGCTCACTGCACCATCCCAGCTCAGAACCTGGCTACATGCAAATTAGTCTGTCCCTGGCCCAGTGCATCATGGGAACAGGGCAGACCAAACTACCAAGCCAATTCTTATACTGGAAAGGAAACAAGCTTCCGGGGACTGGTTTCTGGCATTACAGCCGTCTTCGGCCCGGCTTGCTTGAATCCTGATGGTGCAGTGAGCAAGGGACTCATGTCTGAGCATACCCTTCCACGCTCATGGTGGACGAAACGATTCAGAAAAGGGGGTGGTGATGGACAGAGTATCTGAATTAGGCAGACTACTCCTACCCAGACCAAAGATCAGGGCTTGATCCATCACCGTTTTTTAGCTCACTGCACCATCCCAGCTCAGAACCTGGCTACATGCAAATTAGTCTGTCCCTGGCCCATTGCATCATGCGAACAGGGCAGACCAAATTACCAAGCCAATTCTTATACTGGAAAGGAAACAAGCTTCCGGGGACCGGTTTCTGGCATTACAGCCATCTTCGGCCCGGCTTGCTTGAATCCTGATGGTGCAGTGAGCAAGGGACTCATGTCTGAGCATACCCTTCCACGCTTATGGTGGACAAAACGATTCAGAAAAGGGGGTGGTGATGGACAGAGTATCTGAATTAAGCAGACTACTCCTACCCAGTCCAAAGATCAGGGCTTGATCCATCACCGTTTTTTAGCTCACTGCACCATCCCAGCTCAGAACCTCGCTACATGCAAATTAGTCTGTCCCTGGCCCAGTGCATCATGGGAACAGGGCAGACCAAACTACCAAGCCAATTCTTATACTGGAAAGGAAACAAGCTTCCGGGGACCGGTTTCTGGCATTACAGCCGTCTTCGGCCCGGCTTGCTTGAATCCTGATGGTGCAGTGAGCAAGGGACTCATGTCTGAGCATACCCTTCCACGCTTATGGTGGACAAAACGATTCAGAAAAGGGGGTGGTGATGGACAGAGTATCTGAATTAAGCAGACTACTCCTACCCAGTCCAAAGATCAGGGCTTGATCCATCACCGTTTTTTAGCTCACTGCACCATCCCAGCTCAGAACCTGGCTACATGCAAATTAGTCGGTCCCTGGCCCAGTGCATCATGGGAACAGGGCAGACCAAACTACCAAGCCAATTCTTATACTGGAAAGGAAACAAGCTTCCGGGGACCGGTTTCTGGCATTACAGCCGTCTTCGGCCCGGCTTGCTTCAATCCTGATGGTGCAGTGAGCAAGGGACTCATGTCTGAGCATACTCTTCCACGCTTATGGTGGACAAAACGATTAAGAAAAGGGGGTGGTGATGGACAGAGTATCTGAATTAAGCAGACTATTCCTACCCAGTCCAAAGATCAGGGCTTGATCCATCACCGTTTTTTAGCTCACTGCACCATCCCAGCTCAGAACCTGGCTACATGCAAATTAGTCTGTCCCTGGCCCAGTGCATCATGGGAACAGGGCAGACCAAACTACCAAGCCAATTCTTATACTGGAAAGGAAACAAGCTTCCGGGGACCGGTTTCTGGCATTACAGCCGTCTTCGGCCCGGCTTGCTTGAATCATGATGGTGCAGTGAGCAAGGGACTCATGTCTGAGCATACCCTTCCACGCTCATGGTGGACAAAACGATTCAGAAAAGGGGGTGGTGATGGACAGAGTATCTGAATTAAGCAGACTACTCCTACCCAGTCCAAAGATAAGGGCTTGATCCATCACCGTTTTATAGCTCACTGCACCATCCCAGCTCAGAACCTGGCTACATGCAAATTAGTCTGTCCCTGGCCCAGTGCTTCATGGGAACAGGGCAGACCAAACTACCAAGCCAATTCTTATACTGGAAAGGAAACAAGCTTCCGGGGACCGGTTTCTGGCATTACAGCCGTCTTCGGCCCGGCTTGCTTGAATCCTGATGGTGCAGTGAGCAAGGGACTCATGTCTGAGCATACCCTTCCACGCTTATGGTGGACAAAACGATTCAGAAAAGGGGGTGGTGATGGACAGAGTATCTGAATTAAGCAGACTACTCCTACCCAGTCCAAAGATCAGGGCTTGATCCATCACGTTTTTTAGCTCACTGCACCATCCCAGCTCAGAACCTGGCTACATGCAAATTAGTCTGTCCCTGGCCCAGTGCATCATGGGAACAGGGCAGACCAAACTACCAAGCCAATTCTTATACTGGAAAGGAAACAAGCTTCCGGGGACCGGTTTCTGGCATTACAGCCGTCTTTGGCCCGGCTTGCTTGAATCCTGATGGTGCAGTGAGCAAGGGACTCATGTCTGAGCTTACCCTTCCACGCTTATGGTGGACAAAACGATTCAGAAAAGGAGGTGGTGATGGACAGAGTATTTGAATTAAGCAGACTACTCCTACCCAGTCCAAAGATCAGGGCTTGATCCATCACCGTTTTTTAGCTCACTGCACCATCCCAGCTCAGAACCTGGCTACATGCAAATTAGTCTGTCCCTGGCCCAGTGCATCATGGGAACAGGGCAGACCAAACTACCAAGCCAATTCTTATACTGGAAAGGAAACAAGCTTCTGGGGACCGGTTTCTGGCATTACAGCCGTCTTCGGCCCGGCTTGCTTGAATCCTGATGGTGCAGTGAGCAAGGGACTCATGTCTGAGCATACCCTTCCACGCTTATGGTGGACAAAACGATTCAGAAAAGGGGGTGGTGATGGACAGAGTATCTGAATTAAGCAGACTACTCCTACCCAGTCCAAAGATCAGGGCTTGAACCATCACCGTTTTTTAGCTCACTGCACCATCCCAGCTCAGAACCTGGACACATGCAAATTAGTCTGTCCCTGGCCCAGTGCATCATGGGAACAGGGCAGACCAAACTACCAAGCCAATTCTTATACTGGAAAGGAAACAAGCTTCCGGGGACCGGTTTCTGGCATTACAGCCGTCTTCGGCCCGGCTTGCTTGAATCCTGATGGTGCAGTGAGTAAGGGACTCATGTCTGAGCATACCCTTCCACGCTTATGGTGGACAAAACGATTCAGAAAAGGGGGGGGTGATGGACAGAGTATCTGAATTAAGCAGACTACTCCTACCCTGTCCAAAGATCGGGGCTTGATCCATCACCGTTTTTTAGCTCACTGCACCATCCCAGCTCAGAACCTGGCTACATTCAAATTAGTCTGTCCCTGGCCCAGTGCATCATGGGAACAGGGCAGACCAAACTACCAAGCCAATTCTTATACTGAAAAGGAAACAAGCTTCCGGGGACGGGTTTCTGGCATTACAGCCGTCTTCGGCCCAGCTTGCTTGAATCCTGATGGTGCAGTGAGCAAGGGACTCATGTCTGAGCATACCCTTCCTCGTTTATGGTGGACAAAACGATTCAGAAAAGGGGGTGGTGATGGACAGAGTATCTGAATTAAGCAGACTACTCCTGCCCAGTCCAAAGATCAGGGCTTGATCCATCACCGTTTTTTAGCTCACTGCACCATCCCAGCTCAGAACCTGGCTACATGCAAATTAGTCTGTCCCTGGCCCAGTGCATCATGGGAACAGGGCAGACCAAACTACCAAGCCAATTCTTATACTGGAAAGGAAACAAGCTTACGGGGACCGGTTTCTGGCATTACAGCCGTCTTCGACCCGGCTTGCTTGAATCCTGATGGTGCAGTGAGCAAGGGACTCATGTCTGAGCCTACCCTTCCACGCTTATGGTGGACAAAACGATTCAGAAAAGGGGGTGGTGATGGACAGAGTATCTGAATTAAGCAGACTACTCCTACCCAGTCCAAAGATCAGGGCTTGATCCATCACCGTTTTTTAGCTCACTGCACCATCCCAGCTCAGAACCTGGCTACATGCAAATTAGTCTGTCCCTGGCCCAGTGCATCATGGGAACAGGGCAGACCAAACTACCAAGCCTATTCTTATACTGGAAAGGAAACAAGCTTACGGGGACCGGTTTCTGTCATTACAGCCGTCTTCGGCCCGGCTTGCTTGAATCCTGATGGTGCAGTGAGCAAGGGACTCATGTCTGAGCATACCCTTCCACGCTTATGGTGGACAAAACGATTCAGAAAAGGGGGTGGCGATGGACAGAGTATCTGAATTAAGCAGACTACTCCTACCCAGTCCAAAGATCAGGGCTTGATCCATCACTGTTTTTCAGCTCACTGCACCATCCCAGCTCAGAACCTGGCTACATGCAAATTAGTCTGTCCCTGGCCCAGTGCATCATGGGAACAGGGCAGACCAAACTACCAAGCCAATTCTTATACTGGAAAGGAAACAAGCTTCCGGGGACCGGTTTCTGGCATTACAGCCGTCTTCGGCCCGGCTTGCTTCAATCCTGATGGTGCAGTGAGCAAGGGTCTCATGTCTGAGTATACCCTTCCACGCTTATGGTGGACAAAACGATTCAGAAAAGGGGGTGGTGATGGACAGAGTATCTGAATTAAGCAGACTACTCCTACCCAGTCCAAAGATCAGGGCTTGATCCATCACCGTTTTTTAGCTCGCTGCACCATCCCAGCTCAGAACCTGGCTACATGCAAATTAGTCTGTCCCTGGCCCAGTGCATCATGGGAACAGGGCAGACCATACCAAGCCAATTCTTATACTGGAAAGGAAACAAGCTTCCGGGGACCGGTTTCTGGCATTACAGCCGTCTTCGGCCCGGCTTGCTTGAATCCTGATGGTGCAGTGAGCAAGGGACTCATGTCTGAGCATACCCTTCCACGCTTGTGGTGGACAAAACGATTCATTTCTGGGGTCACTATTTCGCTCTTATAACCTAGGTAAGGTGAGTGACCCCCTTAAACATCAGAGTATGGAGGAAGAACAGATATGGATAATAACGAAATCGGGGATTCCCCAAGTAATGTAGAAATATATGGCCAGTACTTCCAACATGGCCGCAGGATCTGCTCGACACATGGTTAAAACACACCGTAATTGTAACACAATCACGTGGCTTTTCACGCGCGATCTAGAAACAGACACACGCAGGTACATCTCACATGGCTGCTAGACATGCGCTGTAAGGAGTAGGGACCCACTACAATGGTAATGTAATCTTGGGTGCTGTGTGCGTGATCTAGAATTTGACACAGGCATATAAACAGCAAAGCGGTAGAGGATTATTACCTTCAAAACAGGGGAAGAAGGAGGCCGCAATACTGGGGTGAAGTCAAGTCAGGGGACAACAGATATCCGACGGGCACTTATGGGTTAAACAGGGGAGCTGTGAGGATAAAATACTGTGGGTGCTTCGAAAGATCTTGCGCAAGTCGATCGGCAGGTTAAGGTTAAATAGGGGGCAGTCTAGATAAAACACAGCTCCTGCTCCGTATGATTTCAAGCAAGGCGGGGACTAAGACCCCGCTATAGAGGGGGAGAAGTATTCTTCCTTCGCGAGCCAAGGGGCTGAGAGAGGCATGCAGTAGAACATAAACAGATATAGAATGAGATAAACATAGCGATATAAGGGCAGATTGTTGATTTCCGAAGGGAATTCAATATATGGACGCAATAAGCAGGAGGAGCATGGGGCTTACGACAGTGATCTGTCTACCCCGTAGGTTATAACAACCAGTTTAAAGAAGCAACCTTTTTGATTGCCGAAATAGACCCGCACAGCAAAAACAATGTAACGTAATCAGATAAGGGAACAGAGTAGACATACAGAATGTGCGCTAAAGGTGTGGAAGATGACGATAACACTATAGGATGAGGAGAATAACACTATAGGAGTTCGGAGAAAAGAAGGGAAATAAGCAGGTATCCTTCTTATGATGACTGAAATAGATAGGTAGATAGCAAGCTCACCTGCTCAACATACTCACCTGGGCCCATAAAACTAAGTATATATTTAAACAGATAAACTTACACTCAATCAATTTTTAACATTTTACCATTCGGGATCTATACCTTTAACTTACCAATCCAAATCACCAATACCTAAAGTCCTAGAGGATCAAGGGAGTTAGCAAGAAAATAGGTAGAATAATAACGTTTAGCATTTCGTAAATAACCACAAACTCAAGGAAAAGTTTAAGTTCTTTTATCCAAGTAAAACTTTTAAATGTTGAAACCATGAAATCAATAATTTCTTATTTAACCCCTTGCGTGCTCGTGACGGAACCGTTCCATCACGAGCCTCGGGTGGGCTGGTGATGGAATGGTTCCGTCATGGCCCGACTGCGCAGCGCGAATTCCGCGCCTGCGCTGGACGTTCTTTTGAGCGTGCGGGGCCGTGACGGAACCGTTTCGTCACAAGCACAGCCCACCTGAGGCTCTTGACGGAGCGGTTCCGTCACGAGCACGGGAGCGCCGCGCGGCACCCCCTCCCCCTTAGCACTGCGGCAGAATAGCTGCCGCAGCTAAGGGGATAAAATGATGTTGAAACAAACATATGCAATAATTTGGAAAGAAATATTGTTAAGCATTAGACAGAGGATGAGTAGAGAAGGGAAAACAGTACAATGACAAACCCACACTTTATAGTTACCTAGAAGGGTGTGAAAACCATCCCTGGCCACGGGCTGAGACAAAGGACAAAAATCCCAAAGTGCAGGTGCCAGCGAGATGGAACAGGTGCAGACCAGAATCACGACAGATTACGGACCAAATTGGATCAGGATAGGACCACCACAGGCTAAGATCGACACCACAGTTAAAGTTCAAAATGCCATAGTTGTAAATCTTCCCATGTACTTTTATTCCACCCAGAAGTGAATGTAACAATAACATTTAATATTTTAACATTTTAGTCAATTCAGCTTCCTTTGGCAGGGTGAGGAGGTTGCTTTTCATAGTTTCTTACTCCATGTCAGTTTTCTGGCACTGATTCAAGGCCATTGGCTTCAGTGTCTTGAGTTTCTTTGCGCAGGAGCAGTTGCTCCAAAGATGGAGTTCAGAAATACATTTCAGGTCCAAATGCGATACATGCAAAAATAGAAGAGAAACAGTTTTAGAGACACAGAATGAATAAATGCACTGTATACCACTTATCTTTATTCTATTCCCATTATTTTATTTTTAACTATTGCATTAGAGGTTAAGCAGAACAAACAGCTTAGCTAAAGCAGCGATGCAAGCTTCCTGCACATTAGGACACAGAGCAGCCATCTTAATTCTAGTGCGCAGAAGCAAAAGTTTCCCACCAAGCGAGACAGTACGTCATGTCACGTGATTATGATTATGAAGCAGCCATTTTAATGCAAGCAGATTATAGTTTGTAAAAGCACATTGTCAAGCCTCCCTTAGATACTAGTAATGTCGTATAATGCAATATTAATATAACAAACATGTTAATTAGTACATTAATATTATTTTCGAGAGGGCTGAATACAAGCAAGTCACTTTACGTGTGAAACCTTGTTCCATCAATACCCTCTTTGATGATATTTTATATCATCACTAATTTATGAAAACAGATGCCAACTTTTTACATTTCACCCAACTCAATTTCTTCAAACTTTCTGTTAAATTTTTTTTTCATTTTTCATATGAAGATCTTTCAATTTCTTGTACAAATGTCCATTATGCTCTTCTAATTCAATTTCATTAACATTTATTTTCTTTCCTCTCTTATTCACTGTATATTTCTTGTTATGCTTGCTACATTTGCAATAAGTTATTATCCCTAAAATATTCCCAGCATTGGCATCAGTATTCTACCTACAAAACTCTTTCCTACATTAGAAAACCAACTACCTATAGAGGAGAAACCATCTATAAGTCTCTTCCATGCACTATCAACCTCCAGTGGTTTGAGTTCTCTTTCTAAATGTGTAATATTCCTTACATACCCTTTAAGTTCTGCACTTTTGTCAGGTATTTAAGTGCAGACTCCTCCCTCTTTTGCCAACAATGTATCAAAAGAAAGTCGATTTTGTAAAACCATTGACCTTACCGCTACCAGTTCAGTATTGATCATTAACAGTCCTCCAGCAGTGTCACTCGGTAAGCAATCCACCACTGTTGACAATTTACAAATTCTTTGAGTATTCAGAACCACTCCCACTGAAGGCATCAATGCACTAAATAGATCACCTACAATTTCTGAAAAACTAGCTATTTTACTACGTATTAATCTATTAGTTTCTTCATTGTTTCCAATGATTGTGTTTACATGATATACTTTTGGAAATACTATTCCAAAATAGCAACTCTCATTCCAATGATCAGGCAATTTGTAATATGCTTTGTTCCCACAAATGTAATAAATTCCAGGAAATACTGGCTCGGTTCAATCCCCCAATTACCTTATAATTTTGTTCACATACACTAGAACCAATAAATATATTGTTATAATAACTTGTTTTCTCCCTGTGAAGACAGTGTTTCCCTTTCTTTTCAAAGTCCAGCAACATAGCAGCATGAGGTTTGCCATTCAAGGTGTATTCTTTATTTTCTGCCCATTTAGGAATTTTTCGTTTCTGTTCTGTAGCTTTTCTCTGGAAATCCTCTCTCCTTTTCTTAACTAACTTCAAAAATATCTTTTCTTCTTCATGTGAAATGCATGTTAAATTATTCTTGTGTGCTTCGGCTATATCTATTGTACCTATTGTTAGAAAGTAGTCAACCATATAACGAGTTGTGTTGCCCTTAGTATGTGCAGGATTTAGGTTACAATGAATAGGAAGTTCAGAGAAAACCACGTCTGAGGTAGAATATTAATATTGCAAAGGACCTATTTTATAAAATAAACTAGCTAAAATACTACATGAAATACCATAAGTCAGGGGCAAATGATGATAAGTGACGCCCTGGGCTACAGATAATGGTAGCTTCATACAAACATAGCAATCGCTTATTTCCATTGCCTCTACATAATGCACTAACAAATTTGCAAATACGTTCAAGTGTGTTCTATTTCTAATTTTATTGTAATGTAATTTGCTTTTAATCTTTTTATTTAATAAATTGTGATTTATATGCTTTATGGTTATGACAAACCAAATAAAGTTATTTCTTGACTGACTGACTGAGTAATGTAATTCTTCCTCATCTGATGCTTCTAATTCTATTCTTTGCTGCCTAAAATCAACTATTCTTTCGTGTATATTTAACTTTTCAGGTGCATCTACTTTCTCATGAATGTTAGTTTCATTCTTCTCATTCTCATTCATTAAGTAAAGAATAGCTACTGTCAGTCCTAACCATACTATGAGTATTATTAATATACTACATGTGCATATACTACAGCATGTTTTTAAGCAATTTCTTTTCGGTTTACTATTAACAGTATGATCAGCCAATTTTCGACTCAGGAGACTTAGCTCCTCTTTGAGACTTCATAGAATTTCAACCTGTGAAATCTTTCAAGTTGATCTCACTTCTTCGTCTGGGGATGGAGAGCATTAAAGTGGTTCCAGGTAAAGTGAGGCATTAGACAAGTGTAGCCTCCAGACAATATACTACTAGAACGCCTACTTGCTTCAACATTGGCTTCATTATTTACAGGGTAGTTGGTTTCCATTTGAGGTAGTAGGAAGCTTGAAGTGTGAACATCCAACAAAATCAGACAGTCTAAGGAACATACCCCAACTGATCCAGTTAGACCAACTATTCTTCTATACCAGCATCGATGTCAGCTTGCTGACAACAGATGTTTCAGAAGCAGGTAGAAAATATGTTATGGAATCCAAAGACATTGACTCACATTTCTCTGGGTCCCTCTCCTTGTTCCATGTACAACACTAAATATCAGTCAACAAGGTCACATGTAATGTACCCTTTAGCAACCTGTGCTCAAAAAAGCTTCATGACATCCCTGGGGAAGACAGAAATGAGAGAATCCTACTAGACACCCGATGCCCTGAACTGGAACTATCAGGATTAAAGAGTTTGATCTCAGATTTAGCCACTGTCTTACAAATACAGGAAAGCACTGAACACTGCAACCTTGAAGTAAGCAATTAGGGCCATTTTTATCAAAGAATTTGCATCACCTGTGTACCATGCAAGAGAAAACAAGGTGACACAATACCTAGAATGAGGTTTTCTAAGCCAATCAAGACCACCTTGCGTAGCCCTGCATGGCTTGCTTAATCTAGAGTAACGCAAGGCAGTGCAATTTGCTGCCTTGCTTTACTCTGTCCCAGTGGAGCAGTCCGTGGGGTGGAGTGTGGGTGTTTCCATGCATCCATCCATGATTTTTGATGCATTTCGAGATTTAAGTGAGTAGTATATCTTCAAATGCATAGACATGCTATGCCTTCCCAGGGGTGGCATACAGAAGAGAAATATCTTTATTTCTCCTAATTTTTTCCTCTTTCTGTGTGTGCTACAAAAGCCTCAGATAATTGTTTTTGTGCAGGAACCTGTCCCTTCCTGCTCAAAAACAATCCTGCCTGCATGGCCACTCGGCAGCACATGGTGCACTAGTGAAAGGAGAAGACAGGAATGTGTCATATAATGTTAAATACGGTGCATTCCTGCCCTCTCCCTGTCATGCAACACAGTACAGCAAGGTGTCTTGCTGCACTGCGGTGCGTGGCATTTTGATAAATCTGCCCCATAGTGCTCTGGAGCGTCAACATGAAACGTATTTGTCCAGTGTGCTGTCTGTCAGACTGTATTAGTTTTCCATCCAACCATGTTTTTTAAAGTGCCTGCCCACTCTCTGAAAAGCAAATGTCATGAAGTTTATTCCTTTTTTTTTATAAATGTCAATAATGTTAAATGCATCTTCTACCAGTGGCAATATAAATATGTGAGATTTTCTCTAGTTTTTCTAAATGTCTCATGTGCTCTATGGCCAAAGATGTGTAGGCAGCAATGTGTAAAGCCATTCTTTGTCAGCTCCTGCTAGTTGGCTCATTGAACCTCAAAGTCCTGGATTTGTAAATATGCTCATCTTTATGTGCTATTGCACACTATCAGAGAGACTATTGGTCAGCTGCTGTTTAACTGCTGGATGCAATTTAGGTGATAAACTGTATGACCCTTATTGCCCCCTGAGTAGTTAATACACTCAAGTTCGTGCCCTTGTAATGTGATGATCCATCTTTTATATGAGAAAAACAGCAAAATGTCAGGAAGAAATTATCCTTCTGAATCAGCTTCCTGACTGCTAAATACCAGTTATCAGAGTTGTGCTTAAGAACTATGGAAACTAATATTTACAATGTTTGGCAGCAAAACCTTGAATAGGCCCTATCTAAAATACAAACATTTCTGCAACACTAATATTTTGATTCTAAATATACCTAACTCAGGGATTTGAAATATCAACCACCTTTCAATAGTTTAAAGCACACAACAAAATACTGAACCATAAATTATCAAGACATAAAATATCAATAATGTAATACAAAATATACATATAATTAAAAAATAAATGAACACAGTTATACAAAATATATTTTTTAATTGACATATAACTCGAAATTAGTGTATAATAAACGAGAGAACGTCAAACAGATAAAACAAACCTCATAAACAGTCACATTCAAATAACAAGTTATAAATCAGAACAAAGACAAAACCAACAGAGCACAATAACAAGTTTAAAAATAAGCCATTGTCTTGCCTGCACCCATCAAATAAAACAGAAGGCTGTCTCACTGTCCAATCATATAAGAAAAACAACAAAAAAAAGTAAGTATAACATCTTTGCTAATTTAAAGACTATTAAAACTAAAGAACTAACATACTTTGCACATTTTTCAAACAGACAATGCTAACAATATGTTCTCTATTTTCATTTACACATTCAGTACTAATAAAAATAAAGCATTCTTCAAAGAAGCCAAGCAGATCAGAAAGAGCTAACTTTCAAACATCCAAAACAACAAAATACTACAGAGCAATGTAAGCAAAAATTAAAATAAAAATATACCACAAATAATGCAACACATAGAATGTTAGACTAAAACTTGTTTTCCCATTTTTAAATCAACACAGATACGAACTACTCTAATAAAGCCACTCTCACTTGATCTCATAAAGGCAAACCCTTTCTCACATACAGAGGGGTCTATTAGGATGGCGATCGGAAAACCTCCCCAACCGCCATGTCAAAGGGAAAAGACCGCCCGCAAGGACAGTGGCATAACCGCTGGTCCAATTAGGATGCTCCGCAGTCTAAATACGACTGCTGTAGTCGGATTCTGCCGATTAACATTGCGGCGGTCGCTGCTGCAAGCAGCACCACCGCGATGTTTAAAGGAGCATGTCCTGAATCTCCCTGCACTGTGTGAGAGGCACTGCACAGTGCTTGCCACCTGGTGCAGGGATATGTAGGGGGTACCAAGCGTACCCCCCAGTGCACCCACACCCACCCGGAGACATTCTCCACATGCCTTTCCATGGCGGTTCTACTGCAGCAGAAAGCCTGGCTACTGCCGGCATCATAATCGTGCCAACAAGGCTTGACCATGATCTGCCACAATTGTAGCGGTCCAGGCAAGTGGGCGGGCTGCAACCAGCGGAAAAGTGGCAGGCAGAAAACCACACTGTAGCGGTCATGACTGCGATGCTAATCGGACCTAGGGGTTTCCGTGTTTCGATAGCAGGAGGATGGCCGCCACTGGACCGGCTGTTGCCCTGCCCGACTGACGGCGGCCATCCACCCACCATCCTAATAGACCCCCTAGTGTCAATGTTTGTAATTTGAGAGCAAAAATGTACCTTTGCATTTTTAATTGGCTTATGATTTTTATTGGGTCATTTTTTATGTTTCTAAATTCACACATTCCCCTCAATTTGTGCACCGTATGTTTTAGATAAAATGGAGGAGAATCTGAGCAGGATGGAATGCCTTAACATGACAGTGCTGAAATAGATGTGCATGTGAAGGGGACTAAGGCTAAGCAGGAAGTCCAAGAAAGCAGACTGCCAAATTTCCCTCAGAGATTGGGAAGGAGTCTGGCTGCTACAATACTCCCCACAAGAGCATAAATATAAGTTGTAAGTGGGAGAGGAGGATAACATAGAGGAAGCTTAATGCAGGAGGTAAGTGTACCCTCGGGAGAAGCCTTGTCTACAATGTTCATGGCAGAAAACAGTGTACAACCCTCAGTTTGACTCCATCAGAGCTGGAGGACAAGCAGGCAGCCAGGGACTTGAAGTTACAGATGACTATCCCAGTCTTGGAAGAGAACAAGCTGGACCTGGCTGCTGAGGAGAAAAGACTGTCCTTTGTCTCGAAGGAGAAAAAGATGACCTTGGCTTTGGAAGAAAAGAAGGCATTGCTGGCCTATGAGAGGAGCCCGCAAGAAGTGAATTAGATATCCAAAAGGTCCTCTGAGTCCAGTGATGATGGTGGCAGCAACAATGAAAATGCCTAGGAGAGGTAAAAGAGTCTACGTCCACAAAATCCTGATCCTTAGCTATGTGTTGGAAGATGGCATAGATAAGTGGCTTGCAACATATGAAGTGGTTCTACGCAGGCATAGAGTCTGATCAGGAGTACTCGGGAGCGATTCTGTGGAAGCACATGTCCCCATGAAGCAAGCCCTTATCTGTAAATTTCATCTGACGCCCCCCCCCCCAGAAGTATCATCTGAGGTTCTGAGATATCTAGAAGCAGTCACTCAATTCATGGGTAGATTTTGCAGACTTATCTAGTAAAGCCAGGATGATTGGTGAAGGGCAACAAAGTAAATGACTGAGAAGGGCTGTAGAATGTGTTCATTAAGGAGCGCATTTTAAGAAATAGTTTAACAGTTTTGCACCAGCACCTGATAGACTCCAAGCTAACTGTGATCAGAGAGGCTGGGAAAGAGGCTGACCCCTGGATCAGCACCAGATTGCAGGGACGGCCTTAGGCATGTGCAAGCTGTGCACCTGCACAGGGCTGCAAAACCCCAGGGGCCGCCATGCCAATATATTTCCTTAATATAATAATCCTCTGAGGATGAATACATATTTGCGTGGCGGACCCTGGCAGGGATTTGGCGGCCTCCTGCTCTGTTCCTCTTCCAAACACCCTGACCCCCCCTTTACTGGCCACCGCGCCTGCATTCCTCCGGGGGCCCCCTACCTACTGTCCCTGCCCAGGGCCGCCATGAGCCTAGAACCGCCCCTGCAGATTGTCAAAGGAGGTAGGTGGGTGGACTACAATGAAGGTGCACCGAGTTCTCTACCAGCAAAAGTAAGGGGGAGTCAAAGACAACCAAAACGTGTTCTCTTAAGCCCCTCAAAAGAGTTTGTAGGAAAGGGAGTCCCATTCCAATTAGGAATACAGAAGGGAAGGTGGTAGTGCCAATTAGCACCAAGGGCCATATCAGCCAGATATTATGACTGTCTCTGGTCAGGGCAATACTATTTGTCTACAATCTGTGGTGTAGGCTCACCAGTGGCGGGGGTGCTTCTTCTTGGGACAAATAGTGATTCCGCAAGAAGTTGAAGACCTGGCTTTGCAATAAACTAAATTACTATACGCAGGGCTAGGCACAGACACCTGCTCAGGGTTGAGATACCCTCACAGGAGATAGTTAGCGTTCTAGATAAACATAACTTTTACATATATGAAGAGTTTGATGGTGCTGTCTTTCCTGATAGCAGACCTTTTTTTACAATTATGGGGGGTAACTTTGGACAATGTAATTTAAACCATGTGTTTATCATTGTTGGTGCAGGATAGGCATTTTGCTGGGATAAAGGAATGAAATATTTTAAGTAGTAAACATAGAATTTACTAGGTATGGCACAGCCTAGGAAGGTGCTTTTTAGAGACGATAAACATACATGATTTTAGAGTGTGATTGTAAGAAAGTGCCTCTTTTTGCATGGACACCCCCATCTTTTTAATTGTGCCCTGGGATACTGCTACCCAGTCCCCAGTGAATGTGCTCGGACCCACTCAAACAGGTAAAATTGGCTAATTGCCAATTGCCATATTTAACTTTCCTGTAAGGCCTTAGTATATGGCATAAACCTCAAGCAGGCCAGTCAAAATTATTTTTGTTTTTACAGGAAGGAACCCCTACTTTTAAATATTTAGTAAGTCACTCCTAAGTATGCTTTGCAGTCCAAATCTGAGTGCCTGACATTTAAAAGTAGAACACATCATTGGTAATTTTCTTTATTGCATGATTAATAAAAATCTTTTGCAAAAAATACATCAAGAAAAAAACTTGTGCAAACACATACAATAGCTTATTTCATTATCATGAAATTATTTTAAACCCATTTAAAAATTTCTGTATTTTTGTGCTATTATAGAAAAGTAAGATGTAAAATTACATATGCTCTGCAAGGAATAAAATACAATGAACGATCCTAAGACTTCAAGTTACAATTGTTGAACTAATACCATTTTCTATGCACTATGCCATGAACACCGTGACATATCTGACAGAAAAGCTAGTATATTTTTCAAAATATCACTGGTTCTAAATTTTAAAGTGAATGATTTGTAATCAATTCCTCAGCTGACAGCTGGATTTGACTTGATGTTTACTATACTCATACAACATACCAGTCTACAGGCTAACTGAACATCTCCTCCTTCAAAACAAGCGTTTTATGCTTGTCTAGGTGTTCAAATCACGTAAGGTTTTAATGTTTGCAGTTTCCTATAGTGACTAGCTTCTCTAAAGCTATTTTTGCAGTTAGGGCTGTAGCTGGGCTATGAAGAAAAAGCTAAAGTGTAATTAAGATGTTAATTTGGTAGATGAAGTTGGGAACACATGACAGAGATGGTTCAACTACTGTGTTCAATATTTATTAAAAGTTCAATTCACTGATGAAGTTGTATTTATGATAAATGCAAAGAAAAGCTAACATTTAAAAAGTTATAAACTTCTGACCTGAAGTCCCTGCAGGATAATGAGCACTGACCTGCCTACATATGGCCTGTCATTGTGGCTTTGATGAGGTGTGAAATACTGACTCGGAGGGAGGCAATTACTTGCATCTGGCAAGATGTTTGGTAAGAGGAAAGTGAACCAGTTTAACTCAAGCAGGGCAATTAAAACCTTTAGCGCTGCGCGAATTTTCGCGCTGTGCTGAAGGTTCTAAAAAACTGGCGTGATCATGACGGAACGGTTCCGTCATAAGCACAGCCCAACCGGCGCTCATGACGGAACCGCTCCCTCATGAGCGTCGAAGGGGTTAAGGTGTTTCCATGAACCTCACTTGCTTGAAAGGGGCAGCGGAAAAACTGATCCTTTATAGTGCAGTGATAAGGGAAGCCTGGAGGAGAGGAGTTTTTTTCTAGTCAAAATACACATTTTAGACTCCAGGCTTTGGTTTAAGAAGAGGATAAGATGGTCCCAGAATCAGTTTGGAGTGGATAAGTGGGAGGGGTGTGCTCATTATTGTGAATACTTCCTTAGGTGTGCCACGAGCTCCCTCCAGGGCAATAAAGCTTTTGCTACACTACATTGGGTGTGACTGAAAATGGGGCACTGTGGATTAGTTTGCAGAGCGGCAAACAGGATGTATTGCAAACATGATAAGGTCACCCTGTGCTCCTCTAAAGACTTTCTGAACCTGTGGCAGAGCAGAGGAATACTGAACTTGAAACGGTGTGCAGGCATAATATTGAGTTTTTTTATCGATATACATATATATCGCGTTTTTAATATCGTGGGGACAGAATATCGATGTCAAGAATATTGTCGACAGAGTATCGAAAGGAATATCGAATGTAAGGTAAGAAATATCGAAGAACATAATATTGAAGTTATTATTATCATTACAAAAATATTGATGGTAATAATAATATCGATGTGTATATAACGTGTATTTTATATGCATGTATTATATGTTTTTTGTTAAGTGGGAAGTAATTTAATTGTAATTAAGTAATTATTAATTTTCGTTTATTGGTATTGATAATTAATTGAATATTAATTGATTAATAATTGGTTATAAATGATAATTAATTGATAATTATATTAATTGTATTAATTACTTCTTGGGATCTTGTTCGAGGAAACTTCACGGCCGGGCCCCTCCCACCACCAGTGACGCCCACAACAGCGCCCACAACAGCACCAGGAGGCGCATAAAGGCAGCGCCAGGGCAAAGTCCAGCGGGGGTTTTTGATCGAGGAAACTTCACGGCCGGGCATTGCTCCGCCGCAGTGCCGCACCAGCCGCAAAGGGCCGGGCCTTGCTCTGCCTGTTTCCTCAGCCGGGCTTGGCTCCGCCGGGCCCCTCCCACCACCAGTGACGCCCACAACAGCGCCAGGAGGTGCATAAAGGCAG
Organism: Lissotriton vulgaris; assembly: GCF_964263255.1. NCBI lineage: Eukaryota > Metazoa > Chordata > Amphibia > Caudata > Salamandridae > Lissotriton > Lissotriton vulgaris. The sequence continues at coordinate 52,188 of NW_028250611.1, read as the reverse complement.
CGCCAGGGCCAAGTCCAGTGGGGGTTCTTGTTCGAGGAAACTTCATGGCCCGGCATTGCTCCGCCGCACCAGCCGCAAAGGGCCGGGCCTTGCTCCGCCTGTTTCCCGGCCGGGCTTGGCTCTGGGCCAGGGACAGACTAATTTGCATGTAGCCAGGTTCTGAGCTGGGATGGTGCAGTGAGCTAAAAAACGGTGATGGATCAAGCCCTGATCTTTGGACTGGGTAGGAGTGTTCTGCTTAATTCAGATACTCTGTCCATCGCCACCCCCTTTTCTGAATCGTTTTGTCCACCATAAGCATGGAGGGGTATACTCAGATGTGAGTCCCTTGCTCACTTCACCATCAGGATTCAAGCAAGCCGGGATGAAGACGGCTGAAATGCCAGAAACCGGTCCCCGGAAGCTTCTTTCCTTCCCAGTATAAGAATTGGCTTGGTAGTTTGGTCTGCCCAGTTCCCATGATGCACTGGGCCAGGGACAGACTAATTTGCATGTAGCCAGGTTCTGAGCTGGGATGGTGCAGTGAGCTAAAAAAACGGTGATGTGCAAGCCCTGATCTTTGGACTGGGTAGGATTGTTCTGCTTAATTCAGATACTCTGTCCATCGCCACCCCCTTTTCTGAATCGCACCAGCCGCAAAGGGCCGGGCCTTGCTCCGCCTGTTTCCCGGCCGGGCTAGGCTCCGCCCGGCCCCTCCCACCACCAGTGACGCCCACAACAGTGCCAGGAGGTGCATAAAGGCAACGCCAGTCCCTCGTCCCGCACCAGGCGAAGCCCGGGCAAAGGACGGGCCCTCTGTGGCCCTCGGAGGCCTGAAGAGACTGGACTGGACCAGAGACCCTGGTCCTTTTTGAACGGACCCCTTATTATTATCCCTTCAAGTGAGACTTTATTATTTCTTAATATTTGTGTATAAGTCGCATTGTCATTCAAACACGTATTGTTTGTATTTTAGTATGTCTAAATCTAAAAATGACAAACCTGCCACTGGCCACAGCACTATTGAAAATTACATGGTTAAAAAAGTTAGCCAGATTAATAGTGAATGTCGGGCATCTCTAGGGAAGGGGACCCCAGCACCGGTTCTGGTTGAGCCGCCTCCAATAGCGGTGGACGCTGAGGGTGAGACAAGTACCAATGGTATAGTTAGAGAAAATCCGATAACACTGATTGTGGTGAGGGCTGAGGTCCACCTAGATCATCATGACACATCGAGTGAGGAACTGGAGGAAGTTCCACCTGCCCTAAGGCCGGTGCGCACCTGTAGGAAAGTGCAGACAAATAGGGGTGGGAAACAGAATAAAAAAAGAACCGCTGTAGAACCTGCAACTAGTAATGCCCCACTGAACAACCCCTTTGTATTTACTGGTAATAAGGGAGACAGTTCAAATTTAAATCTTGAACAATTTGCAGCTCTTATAAAAAACCTAGAGTCCAAATTAGAGGCTAAGTTAGAGGAGGCGATCAGACCTTTAACCACTAATATAGACACCCTGACTGTGGAAGTGGCCTGGCTAGGCGGCCTGGTATCCTCTTATCAGGCTGCAGCCACCGGTACAAGGGTCAATCCTTGGGAAGGAAGGCAGGCAGTGGTGGTACGTGGTAAAACTCAGTTGAACACCGGTAATGCTGTAGTAGCACCTACCATTGTGAGCAGGGCATCAACAACAGTAACGACACCAGCCACCCCAGTAACAGCTGACCTGCAGACGCAGTCCAATCCAGTACCAAGTCATGGAGTAGATATTAGGCCCCATAGGAGCAATCGTTATCTCAATCTACCACCTGACTGTGCACCATTTGTGTTGGTTTTGACTAATGTCCCACCCTGCGGTACCCACCCTCCCTCACCTCATGATGAATCGCACGCCTCACTTAAAAATAAAACAGTGTCATGGCTCAACAAAAACGGTGGTTTCCCAATTGCATATCTAGACCAGATAATGGCAGTAAGGAGGGTGAACTGGGTGGGCCCGTCGAAAAAAACAGGAAGTGCAGATTGCATTGTTGTGAACTTTAAACACCCCCAACATGTGGCCACTGTTCACTTAAGAGCATCCTCACTGATATACAATGAGAGCAGTATATGTGTGCGCCCATTGGGGTACTTCTATGCACATCTCTGCAATAACCCTCCTCAACAAAGGCTAATTAGACCAGTGGTTGAAACCCAGACCCCGGCTATGGACACCCGCTTCTTGTATAATATTGTTAACCCGAGCGGACCTGGAAATGTTCTTAATACACAGAATAAAATCAATTTCATGGGTCATCCTCAGCACGGGTTTAATGTTAATACACAGAATAGGTATGAGCTTTTATCTGGCCAGATATGTGTGATTGACATGAGGTACCTGCGGGTCAGGGCACCACAATTTTAGATGAAATAGTACCCATTGTGAACTCACAGGACAAAATTTGTGGTAGTAATGTTGTCTTGTGGAACATTGCGGGGTTGGATGCAAAAATGGCAGACATAAACTGGGTAAATTATATTAAGCAATTTAAGGTTATCTGCCTACAATAGACATGGCTGGTTGAGTGTGATCTCTTTTTAGAAGGGTATAAGGCCTTCTATGTACCGGCTACACCATCAATTAGAGGCAGACCAAAGGGAGGACTGGTGATTTTTGTTTCCATTCTTGTCACCTGTAAAATTCACAGAATTGATGCACACGATCCGGGTATTATGGGCCTAGCTCTAATTGGAAAAAATTGTCGAATCGGTTTGGTGAATTTTTATAATCCTTCCAACGCCATTTCAGCACCAAATCCTATATCTGTCTTGTATGCTTTTCTCACTTCCTCTATGAAGGACTACAGTCACAACCTCATGATCATGGGTGATCTTAATGTGCACCCGTGTGGAGACCCATTGAAGAAATGTCTAGCAGAATTATGTTGTGAGCGTATAGATGGTTTACATCTGGAACACACACTGGATGGGGAACTCTGTAATGCTTTACTGGACAATTTGGACCTCTCATTGGCCATGACACTTAGGGATCCTCTAAAATGTTTTGATACTCCCACCTTTAAGGGGCACGGGAGGGGCACCTTCATTGATCACATGTTATTTTCACTGACATTGCTGCCTTTTCTGGATTCGTTTGATATTGTCCAAAGCGAATTCAGTGACCATAATCCTTTAACAATTCGCCTGAAGGGACCTTGGATTTCCAAGGGAAAACAGACATGTAGTTCAGGGAGGTTGGGTACAACAGATGGGAGGCAGCGACTTAAATGGTCAATGGTTACCCCAGATCTACTGTATAAAAATATTGTAGATACATGCACTGAGGATATAGTGAGCTGCACTCGGGAGGGGGCAGAGCCACGGCAGGTTCTTATTGCCTATCAAAATCTGTCGGTGAAGGTGTCAGACCTGATGTTGGTTCCAGTAAAGAGGAGTATGGGGAAATGTGGGCCAAGGTGGTTTAATCACGATTGTTCCAAAGTTGCTCGTAACCTTAGGCTAGCCCTGGCAGCTACGCCGAGAGTCCAGGAGAATGTCAAATTGTGCCGTAGAGAATATAAGTCTGTTCTCAAATCCCATAAGGAGTTTTTAAGAGAAGAGGCCTGGAGCGAGATACTTGACCCCTCGACCTTAAAATGTAGCTCCAGATTTTGGGCAATAGTTAAAAAACCATTCTTGGTAGAATAGCCAGGTGACGGCCTGGATTGCTGCATTACTAAGGAGGAGTGGGAATTGCATTTTAAACAACTGTATTTTTCTGTGGCCCCTGTAACAACTGAGTCACTCCCTGGTGCTAGGGGAGGCACTATCAGGTTTGATAGCAGTGAGGTCATGGAGGCATTAGAAGGACTTACTGCTAGAAAAGCCCCAGGGCCTGATGGGATCCCTCCAGACTTGTATAAGTCTGACCCGAGTTTTTGGGCGCCCATCCTGGCTGCAGTTTTTAATGCAGCTGCCAAAGTGGGTTGTCCCATGTCCTGGGAACTATCAACGATTGTTCCCGTATTTAAAAAAGGAGACGAGGGCAGTCCTCATTGTTACCGGCCAATTTCATTAATTGACTCTATGGTCAAAATTATGGGGAGAATCCTGCTGCAGAGAATAACATGCTGGGCGTCCGAGAATAACATCATGTCAATCTCCCAGTATGGTTTCTGCGGCGGGCGCTCCACCATAACCCAGTGCCTTAACCTCTTTCTTGTACTGAGCAAATACACTGTTGTGCAGAAGGGAACTGTCCACCTCGCCTTCATGGACTTGTCGTCAGCCTTCAACTGTGTTAACAGGGGAAGGCTGTGGCAGTCCATGAGGGAGAAAGGTGTGGACACAGGGATAGTTGACTTTCTGGTGGATATGCACAGTAATACCAGTGCTAACGTCAGGTATTCTGCAAATGGGGATAGTACTGGCATCTTTGACATTAAGAAGGGAGTGCGTCAGGGTTGCATTCTTGCCCCATTCCTTTTTAACTTTTATATTAATGAGTTAGACGCTGTCTTACAGAAAGTACAGGCGGACTGCCCTAGAGTTGGCAGGCGGGGTATTACAGTTCTTTTATATGCAGATGATGCAGTTTTAATTTCTAGAACGGAGAAGGGACTCCAGGTGCTTTTAAATGCTTTTAATATTTTTATGACTGACAGAAATCTACTGGTCAACAACTCGAAATCATATATTATGCATGTTGGCCGTCGACCTAAAAAGAATTTTGTTTTTAAACTGGATGATGTTCCAATCCCCGTCACGCAAGCATTCTCATATCTTGGAGTCTTATTCGATACCAAGCTTAGCTGGGGTCCTCATCTGGCTAAAAAGAAAGGGAAATTGACGAGGGTTAACGCTTCTATTTTTAACTTTGCAACGAAATTGGGGAAGAAGCCAATTAATGCCATGATTAAACTCTATAATGCTAAATCAGTTGCAACAGCTGCATATGGCAGCGAACTATGGGGTTATGTAACCGGAGAACAGTTACAGGTTGTTGAAAACAATTTCCTAAAACGTCTTCTCTGTGTCCCCGCCAGTACACCCAACCTGGCAGTACACGAAGAACTGGTGACACAATATCTCTGTGACATCTTTTTGTTAAGGCCTCTGACTTGCTGGGTGAAACTGTGGATAAATCAGGATATACCTCTTACCCATTTGATTGTAAGAGACCTTGTGTCTCAGGATAACTTTATGTGCGTCCCCTGGTTAAAGTACCTGAAAACTGGCTTTTCCAGGCTGGGCCGTTTGAATTTGTTTGAAAACCCAAGTGGGATTGTAAAGGGGGATGTAGCTGCAATCAAACACGCTTTTTACAAGGATAGGCTGGCTCAAAGAGAAAGTGAGGAGCTCATGAAACCAAGTATAAGGAAATATGTCATGTTAAAAACCTGTGACAGTATGGAGCCATATCTAATGGGTACTTTTACTTCTCACAAAAAAATCTTGTTGTCTAGGTTCAGACTGAATATCTTCCATCCTCTTTTAATCAGACCAAAGTCAGATATTTTTAATAAGGTTGCAGGTCCCTGTGGCTGCGACGGGAAGTCTCCACAGGATATGCTGCATTTTATGTTTTTATGTAGGTTTTATGAATATCCTCGCAGACATTATCTTGTTGCCCTCCTAAGAAAACTTAATTTTAACCAAATCAGACCAGCATTTATATATTTACAGCTTTTGTACAGTGACAGTGTTCTCCAGGTGATAGAATTCTTAAAACTAACTGTTAAACTGAGAAACTGCTTAGACAAATGATATTGTATTTACTATTTGCACTTTACTATCTATCAGGTTTACCTAACTGGCATTGGGACACGTGTAATATGACTTTCCTATGTGACTATGAATTATTGTAATACTATGAATAATGTTTTTAATTGTATTGTATATATGTGTACTTTTATGGTGTGAAATATAACTGAAATAAAGTCTCTATTGAATTGAAATTTAATTGAATATTTATTACTTTTTGGAGGGGATGTGGGTGTATATTGGACTAAGGTGGGAAAAAATTATTTGTAATTATTAATTATAATTTATTGGTGTTGTTAATTTATTTATTGTGTATTAATTATTAATTGGTAATTAATTTTTATTAAATTACTATTTGACACATTTATTAAATGTTTAAAATTGTATGCAGAGTGAGTTGTGTTTTTATTTGGGAATAGGGTGGGAAGTAATTTAATGTTGTTAAGGTAATTTATATTTTAATTTATTGGTATTTTTAATAAGTTATTGATAATTAATTGATCAATTATTATTTTAATAAACAATATTAAATTTATAAATATGCTAATTTTAATCCCTACACTATCAAACGATTTCCCTACTGCTGCACTCACAGGAGAGGAAATGATCATTTTAACCCCTGCGCTATCCAACGCTTTGCCTACTGTTGCACTCTTTGGTGTGGAAATAGCAATGTTAACAGTTACGCAATCCAATGCTTTCCCTACTGTTGCACTCTCTGGAGTCACAATAGTAATTATTTCCCCTTCACTATCCAACCCTTTCCCTATTGTTGCACTCTTTGGAGTGGGAATAGTCATTTTAATCCTTATGCTATCCAACGCTTTCCCTACTGTTGCACTCTCCGGAGTGGGAATAGTAATTTTTACCCCTACGCTATTCAACGCTTTCCCTACTGTTGCGCACTCTGGAGTGGGAATAGTAATATTAACTGCTAAGCTAGCCAATACTTTCCCTACTGTTGCACTCACGGGAGTGGAAATAGTAATTTTAACTCCTATGCTATCCAATGTTTTCCCTACTGTTGCACTCACTGGAGCGGGAATAGTAATTTTAATCCTTATGCTATCCAATGCTTTCCATACTGTTGCACTCACTGGAGTGGAAATAGTAATTTTTACCCCTACACTATCCAATGCTTTCTCTACTGTTGCACTCACTGGAGTGGTAATAGTAATGTTTACCCCTATGCTATCCGACGCTTTCCCTGCTGTTGCACTCACTGGATTGGGAATAGTAATTTTGACCCCTACGCTATCTATTGCTTTCCCTACTGTTGCACTCACTGGAGTTGGAATAGTAATTTTTACCCCTATGCTATCCAACACTTTTCCTAGTGTTGCTTTTTATGGACTAACTATATGCATTATATTTTAAATATATATGTTTAATTTATTTTTACAGTAAATGTGTTAGTTATTATTTTTAAATACTTTTTAATATTTATAACTATGTTTACTATAAATATATATATATTGTTTACTATGTTTTACATTAACTTACAAACATTTTAAAATAACAATATTTTTAACAGTGATATTTTTGACATTGATATTTTTTTCAATATAAATATTTTTTTTATCCTCATTTTGCGATTGTATAGATAAGGAGGTTTCTGGAGAAACTGATGATCTTTTTAGAAACCTTGCCTTCACAGCCCCATCGCTTTCCGGAAGTGCCTTTTTGGGGAATATCCCTTTCACTGTTTTGATTCATCAATTTTTCTCCACTTACCCTTTATCGTTTCCAATAATACCATTGGTTAATGGGGTGTGAGCTAGCCAGTTTGGCTACTCGGCAAAATTATTTCTGCCTGGTATTATAGGTTATCGCATTAATCATTGGATTTATTGTTCATGACCTGTTCGAAGATTTTAGTTACTTTGAAAGTGCTGGCCCCAAATTTCCCAAAAATGTGTTCTCTTCGTATATCCCGTGTTTCTATCGAGGTTGTTGATTTTAATGGCATAATTTAACCAATTTGTATAACTTGGGGTGACCGATTTAACCCAATTAATGCAGATTTCTCTCTGGGCTAATAATATTAATACAAAAAGTAAACTTTCCTGTTTTTTATTTAATTTATTTCTATCAGCACCTATGTTGTTTTGTATCCCAAAAAATATGAGAGTAGTACTTACAGTTATGTTGGTTCCTAGTATCATATTCACTGTCTTACCAATCTCCTCCCAGTAGCTTGTTATTGCGGGACATTTTTCAAACATATGGATGTCGTCTGCTCTTGCTTCTCCGCACTTGGGGCATAGCTTAACATTGGATCCCTTGAATTTAGAGAGTTTCTTTGGAGTCCAATAAGCAAGGTGAACTGTAAACAAATGGTTCCTTCTTAATGGTGCTGACTTTATACAGGACCAGCATTTTCCCATAGATTCTTGCCATACCAGTTGCAGGTCTATCTCATGAGCAGGTATGTCTTTCCTCCACATTTTTTCCGGGATTATGAAGTCTTCCTCTCCTGATTCAATAAGTGACCAATACCACTTTGATATTTCTTTTCTTATTGCTGTGGTTCTTGTCATTTCGTTTTCAAGTGTCTCGTTTCCCGTATTTTTCTCCTGTAGCGATTTGGCCCAATTTGATAGCTGGGAGTATTTGAATTTTGATATCTTACCATCTGTAAGCTCATATAGCGAGTTCCATGGGATTATCTCATTTCCTTTTAGTAATTGTCCCCATAATACTATTCCTGCTACAAACTAGCACTGCTAAAGAATCTTTTAAACACTCTGGTAACCCTGGGGAGTCCCATATTGGTGCTTTTGTACTATAATACGGAATATTTACGGCGCTTCTTATTTGGAACGAGAGTCTAGCAGCATTACATAAAATCTTCAATTTTATTTTTTTGAAGAATTTCGGATGTCCGAATTTAAACAGAAAATGATCTGTTTTCTCAGTCATATTTTGCAGGAAACTTGGATATTCTTGATATTTCCTCATTAGTGATCTAAAATTCTTGAATTGGAAGGATCTGTAATATTCAAATAAATCAGGACTGGCTATTCCTCCTTGATCTTTCTTTCTCCTAAGTTTACTCCAGGCTATTCTCGTTCCTTTGGAGGCCCAGATAAAACTTGCAATTTCGCCCTGAATCTTCTTCATGAGTTCTTTTTTAAATTCCAATGGTATGGTATTGAAAAGGTATGTGAATTTTGTGATAATAGACATTTTTATTATGTTAGATCTTCCTAGGAAAGTTAATGGTAATCCAGACCATGATTTAAGTAGTCTTCTCACTTCTTTAGCAATTATCGTTAAGTTTAGTTGCAGGACTTTCTCCATTTCTTTTACCAAGGTGATTCCAAGATATTTTAGTTTGTCCCTACTATACGGTGAAATTGGGTTACAGTTCCAGCTCATTGTTTCAGTTTTTTCTTTGTTTGTTAAATAGCCCGAGACTTTACCAAAGTCATTCATTATTTCATCCAATGCTTGATAGGCACCTTCATAGTTTGTTGTGAACACCATTAAGTCATCAGCATATAATGCTACTTTCTTTACCCAGTTTTGATATTTAAAAGCAGAGATCTGTGGGTGATCTCTAATCAAAGTGGCCAGTGGTTCGATGTAGAGATTAAAAAGTAGCGGCAACAATGGGCAACCTTGTCTTGTACCACGTTGTATATTTATGTTGTTAGTTAGGTTGCCATTAACTAGTATTTTGGCTCTTGGATTTTTATGTATTTCTTTTATCTCATGGGCGATACTTTCCCCCAGATCATATTTCCCTATAGCTTTATTTAGGAAAGCCCAATTTACCCTATCGAACGCTTTTGCGGCTTCATAGGTGATTATAGTGAGGGGAAGTTTTTTAGAGTAATGTTTACCCCTACACTATCCGACGCTTTCCCTACTGTTGCACTCACTGGATTGGGAATAGTAATTTTTACCCCTACGCTATCCATCGCTTTCCCTACTGTTGCACTCACTGGAGTTGGAATAGTAATTTTTACCCCTACGCTATCCAACGCTTTTCCTAGTGTTGCTTTTTATGGACTAACTATATGCATTATATTTTAAATATATATGTTTAATTTATTTTTACAGTAAATGTGTTAGGTATTATTTTTAAATACTTTTTAATATTTTTAACTATGTTTATTTTAATTGCATATATATATATATTGTTTACTATGTTTTACATTAGCTTACAAACATTTTAAAATAACAATATTTTTAACAGTGATATTTTTGACATTGATATTTTTTTCAATATTTTTGTACAATGTTTTAGATACAAAGTCGATAATCTTGACGTCGGTATTCTGGTGTCGATTTTTTCCCAACTCGATATTTCAGTGATCCCTCTGAAACCTGTGTGGTGACCTGAGGTCTAGCTCTGCTCTCACTTGTACCCAGCACATATAAAGAGGCTGTTATTCTGGAGTGACTAGTGAAATAGTTGTAACTGAAACTGGGCTGGATCTTGTTGGTGGACTCTGCCGGAGAGTGTACTTGCCTTTAAGTGTTGTTCCAGAAGTCCTGGAGCTTTAAAAGTGACAAAGAGGAGGTGCTCCAGAAACTCTGCAATGTTGGTACTTTCAAATCTTCAGAGCATCAGCAGGACCGTGTTGTAAAGCTGTCTGCTTTCAATGCAACTTCATCAGAAACAGCATCAAGCTGGAAAGTGGAAAGTGAACATTTTGACATTTTGACCTGGTGAACGTGCGAAAAGTATTTGCCTGTCAGAGGACTTTGTTGACAGCAAAATTTTAATTTCTCCTGCTCATAGTTATTTCCAAGAAAACAAAATGTTTCAGCTAGACATTGTCCCGCGCCATTTTGATTTAGGAGGACGTTGTCAGATACAGCCTACAACCTTGTCCCAATAGACGATTCCGACATCAATTTAGGAGAGTAGGTCTGAAGGTAAAATCTTTAACTAAGATGAAGCCATTTGATTTATTTGACCCACGCTCCACTGTGGTTGGCCAGAAATCGCACCTAAGTCTCAGTTAACTGAGAATAGTGCCTACTGAATGGCACCTTACGTTTACTTGCTGCTTTTTGCCTTACATCTTTAAAAAAACATATTTCCTGTCCCCCTATTGCTTTATGTCATTTTGGTGTTATTTTCATCAATACATTTTTCTCCGTTTTTAGACATTGATTGTGGGATTTCTACTGAGTTGGGTTTTCATTTCTGGAAACTTTTAATTTTGCCTAATACCTTGGTCATTTTCCTAAGCTAAACCTTTCTGCTCTGTGCCAAACCTACCAATGGCTCAGCCCAGGATTTTGCGCCTTATTACTTAGGAGAATTCACTTTCTACCAAACTAGTTATCAATTTGTAATGTAAGAATTACATGTATTATCCGTATTAGGAGCAAAGATTTAGCAAGGACCTCGGATGTGGTACTAATGATAAATTCGTAATGTCACCTGGAGAATCTGATATATACAACTCTTCTATGCAGTATTATTGCAACGAGAGATGGTAAGCAATATTTGTCTACATGGGGCATATAATGATGATGTGAGGTATGTTTGGAGAGGAATGTCAAACCATGTAGAATATCGGCAACAGACATTATTAGTCAGTTAGACATCCTGGGGCTGCTTCCCCCTAACATTTGCAGAGTTCAAATGAGGTGAAGAAAAGGTAGAACCTAAGCGTGGAAGCGTTATGACTTATAAGTATGAATGCAAGCTTAGAAAACAAATAGCAATTTTTACCAGTAAATACATTTACTTACATGTATAATTCCACTAGTATATAATAATTTGGGTGGGATCAAATCTACTAACTGGGTGGGGGGAGTGGATGATTCTGGGGCAGAAATACCAGAGGAAGGTCACTCTCAAACATGTGAACATGTATGAGTTACCCACATTTATCACACTCCACTGTCATACCTGTGTATTTATGCATTGTTTACTCAAAAAATTATAAATTGCTATAGTACTGGGCAGCTCTGGAAACTTAAGAGTCTCACTGCTTCTCAGCAGTCTTGCTGGATGCCTCAAGAATTTCAAAAACAAGATTATACATTTAATCCAAACTTAGATCTGCCAGAGTAACCTCACATTTCTTTTCTGAATAGGGTCCTGTAAGTGTCAAGAGAGAATAGTATTGGTTTTAGTAACTGGAAGTGCTATGGGTATACGCTGAAAGGAACAAATGATGGATGGAATACTGAAAACTCACCCCTAATAACAAGGATCTGGGTTTAATCCATCATTCTTTTGCTCACCATGCCACCCCAGTTTGGACCCAGCCATATGCAAATCAGTCATGAACCTGTTTCTCATAGTAACAGTCCAACTCAAACTGCCAAGCAAGGTTCTCTTTGGATCAGAAACCAGCATCCTGGGACCGGTTTCGGAGCATCACCGCAAAGGGGTAGGTGTCAGAATTAATTAGGAGGCAGTTGTCAAATGGGGGTTTGGCAACCACTCGGGAGGGAAGTTCACCCTCAGGATGCCAAGCAGAAGCTGGCGGAGGGCAATGGTCACTCAAAAGGGTTTTGCAAAGTCCTTCCGGCAATGAACCAGTTATGCAAAGCCCGGGGGTCACACAGTCTCTTGACTCACTTTAAATCACGCTTGGAAGCATTCCTTCGGCCCAGTCAATCACTTTCACTACCCAGGACCAAGCCAGGCAATCCTACCTAGCAACACAATGTCAGTGGCCAGGTGAGGAGAGAGGCAGTTGGGTCATCGCACTGAGGGCCAAAAGAGAACAATCGATTGATGGGGAATGAAGCAGGGGAGCCTCTCGGAACACAGAGGCACCTGTTAGGTACATGCCGATCAGAGCCAAACCCAGGCTATCCGGGCACAATATCTGATGTGCGGTAATACGAGTTGCATCAGACAATACAGGCTTCCCACAATGAGTTGCACTCCCATTACCTCCTGGAAAATGAGGAGCAGAGCCAGGTGCGCATTGATACGGGTCACACTAGATAGTTCCGGTCATTCCAGACAATGCCGGTCACACACAATGAAGAGCAGCAAAGTTCGTACCTCCCTAGAAATGAGGCACAATTCCTGGTGTGCATTGATACTTGTTGCACCAGGCAATTCCAGTCCCACACACTGGTGCAAGTTTAGCAATGCCACAGGAGGTAGAATGAAGCACTACTACAGTTACGCCTCCGAGGGTTACAACCTGTGAATCGGACACTGCCTGGAATGAGCATGCAGTCGGCACGTTGCTTGAGAGAGATAAGCACGATCGATGAAGCAGGCCACACTGGATCCCGCAACTGATGAATCCACTCACCACCACCAAGATGCTTATGTGTGTTGAGGTCCCCACAATGCACGTGCAACATGCCCTTGGTGCGGCCAAGACTTCTGGGACTCAGCAAAAGGCAATCCGGTCTCCAGACACAATTCCTAGTTCCACGCTCATGCTGCGCTACTTGGTGGGATCCAGCCGATGAAGTGAGCAAATAAGAGGTCATCACTCTCCAGGTGTCACAAGCACGTGAGCTGGGCCCCTAGAAGGAGGTTTTTGAAGTCTCCAAGACCTCCAAAAGAACAGATGTCAAGCCAACAAGCTCTTGGAGAGCACACTTCCAGGTGCCACACAGCAGCAAGTAGTCAGCACAGGCCATCCACTATTCACAAAGGGCAGACAGTCCCTTGCAACGGCCGAAATCCTCCTTGTGCACAACAGATTCCTCTGACAGTGTGCACCACGCAGTTCCAAGTTCTCCACTCCCATGTCCCCACAAGTGTATCTCTGCCCTGCTGAAGTATGGCACCAGTAGTTATACTGTATTGTGCCTTTGAAGTTGGGGGTGGTGAAGATGGTTTCCCTTTGAACCATAGCAGTCTCCCTTAAATTTCAGTCCTGTCTGCCATGAGGCCACAGAATGTAGACCTTAAGCTTTAGTGGGGCCATGGTCTAGCTCCCAGAGGCCAAGTGTGAACATCTCTTCCTCCAACCTATCCTGCCAGACCTGCAAATGGCAGAGGTCTGTCTCGTTCCAGTTGCATATCCAATGTTTTAAAGCTGTCCCTGGGGAATGCCCAGATGTGCTTCCCGAGCCTCATGTGTGGGATGTAGTCAGCTTGAAGGCACACAGAGTTTTAAAGCAGAGAAATGCCCAATTCTAAAAGGACTAGTAATGACAAAACCACCTTTCCCACAGGAACAGGTTTGTCATGGCAACTCCAATGCTAGGAAACATAAAGAGGTTTATCCACTGTAATCCACTATTGCATCCTGAAGTAATTTCCATCATTGCCCAATGTTAGCCTATCTGGAGAGCAAACTTCATAGGCAGTGAAACACATGAGTATTCCTCACTACCTAGGCAGGGAACACCCATGTGTACCTGCCCGGGCTCTCACCTATCACTCACTTCACCCCTTAAGACATACCCTAGGGGTAGTAAAATATCTCCACAGGATTGGCTTGTGAATTAGAAATGCCAGCAAAAGAAAGGCACAATTTCACACACAAAAACCTGCAATGGCATGTTTGGAAACACCATAGGTGCCAGTGCGCAGACATTAGCCTGCAATGGCAAGTTGGGCATATGGTTAAATTCACCTTAGGTGCAAGTTTGCACACACCTGCCTGCAATGGCAGACTGGAAGCATTTAAAAAAAAAAGCATAGGTGTCAGTCTGCAGACACCGGCTTGCAATGGCAGGTTTCACATATATTTAAAACGAACACAGGAGGAAGTGCGCATATGATTAAATTCACTATGGATACAAGTGCACACACACCAGCCTGCAATGGCAGGCTGGTGACATGTTTTACAAACATCAGGTAAGCACTTCCTAAAATGGGTATAGGAAGGGAGCACGCACCTTCACACTAGTGCCCCAGGCTCTAAGGCCACAGCAAGAGAATCATCAAACCCAGGAGTTGTCCTATGGGAAGAGCCATCCCCCTAGGTAAGGAAACCCCACATGGTTATTCTTCATTACCCGGGCAGAGAACATGCATTTGTACCTACCCGGCCACTCACCAACCCCAAGCTTCACTCCTCAGGATTTACACCATGGGCACTGCTGGTGGTAGTGAAAGGATACTTCAGGGTTGATTAATGATTGAAAAAGGCCAACCTGGGAATGACACTTGTATGACAGGCTATTACAGTGTATGGCACAATCAGTGCTGCATCCCACTACTAGCCAGTGCAGTACCAGCCCTGGGTATGTTGTGTAACTTTTTATAGGGCACTCACAAGTACAACAGCTAAACCAATCATGTAAGCACCCTTCCCTGGCATGTGTTGCAATGATGCATGTCTTTTCCACAGTAGTACAGTGGGAAAGTGCCCAGAGATATACTGCCATGAAAAGAGTCAGCCAAAACCAGAAGAACAAAAACCAAAAGGTTTTAGGACAATCCTCCTAAGAAGGGCCTTGTCGAAAACCCTCCCAGGACAGAGAGCATGTTCCTGAGTTAGCAGCTTCTCTTTGCAACATACGCTGTATGTGCTGAGCCACATTCTGGTCACTGATGCTTTCCCCACTGCAATCCAAGTAGGGTGGTAGAGCGGGGAAAAGAGTGGAAATAGCAAAGCTGTGCAATTGTGAGTGGCTGCATCTCAGCAGGCTTCTGAAATAGGGAGACCCAGCGAGAACTTCCCACCGTTTGCTGCTCTGTTCCTTCTCCAGCATTTTCCTACATGATGTTTGGGTCAATTTTTGATTAGTAGCAGGGCTGCAAGTACACAAAAGCTGCAAGTGATTGAGGACAACTGCCTATCTACAATACACGTGAGGGACCCATTAAGGTTCCCCCACAGAACTTGGCAGGGTGTGTTCCCTCATGTTGATACATCCCATTGGAGCACTTGCTGGCCATCGTAATAGCAGGTCAGCAAAGTAAAACCTAGATGGGGGTCCGGATATTGCCACTTTTACAATTACCATATTAAAGGTAGTAGGAGCACCGATACTTCTGCAACTGACAATTTGGGCCTTATTTAAATCTTGGCATATGGAATACTCGGGTGTGCAGACAGAATATTGAGTTGTTTATTTCAGACTACAACATATCGACTTTGAAATTTCGAGGTACAAAAATATCGACAGCAAGTATATTGTTGTACAGAATATCAACAGTAAGGTAAGAAATATTGTTTTGATAAATATCGAAGACAGTAATATTGTTTGTTAAATTATTTTGTTAATAATATCGGTATTTATATAAGTGTTCTGTATTTTAGTATGTGTGTTAAAAATATGTGATGTAATTTGTTGCTATAAATGGAATATTTTTAATGTATGTATTACATTTTTAGCAGTAATTACTTTTATGAAAAGTAATTGTGAATAATTTAGTTCTGTAGCGGGATGTGATTTTATAGGGGAATAGGGTGAGAAGTAATTTTATTATAATGAAGTAATTATTGATTTTTATGTATTCATATTTGTATTTAATGCATTGTTAATTAATTATTAATTGGTTATTAATTAATATTAATTCATTATTATATATTTATATTAATTGCGTTATTTTTTTAGGAGGGGGTTGTGGGTTTATAGGAGAAAGAGGGTGGGAATTAATGTAATTATTAAAAAATATATAAATTTGTATTTATTAATATTTAGAAATAATGTATTATTAATTAATTATGAATTGGTTATTAATTAATATTAATTAGTTAATAGATACTTATATTGTGTTATTTTTTTAGGAACGGGTTGTGGGTTTATAGGGGAATAGGGTAGGAAGTAAATTAATTATACAAAAAAAATCTTACTTTTTATTTATTATTATTTAGAATTAATTTATTATTAAATAATTTAAAACATTGTTGATAATGTATATAAATTAATTAATAGATAATTATATTATTTGTGGTAATTGCGTGTTGTAGGTTATAGGGGAATAGGGTGAGAAGTAATTTAATTATGAAAAAGGTAAATATTCATTTTAATTTATTTGGATTTATAATTACTTTATAATTAGATAGTTATTACTTGGTTATTAATTTGTATTAATTAATTAATTGACAATTATATAAATTGTGTTTTTTAGGAGTGGTTGTGGGTTTATAGGGGAATAGGGTGGGAAGTATTTAATTATAATAAAGTAATTATTATTATTTATTTATTAGTATTCATAAATAATGTATTATTCATTGAATATTATTTAGTTAATTAATTGTAATTATTATTCAAGTATGTTAATTTTAACCCTTTGTTGTCCAACACTTTCCCTACTGTTGCACTCACTGGAGTGGGAGTAGTTATTGTTATTCCTACACTATCCAACACTTTCCCTACTGTTGTACTCTCTGGAGTGGGAATAGTAATTTTTACCCCTACTCTATCTAACACTTTCATTACTGTTGCAGTCTCTGGAATGGGAATACAATTTTTTACCCCTAGGCTATCCAACACTTTCCCTACTGTTGCACACACTGGAGTGGGAATAGTAATTTTTACCCCTACACCATCCAACACTTTCCCTACTGTTGCCCTCACTGGAGTGAGAATACTAATTCTTAACCCTCCGCAATCGACCACTTTCCCTACTGTTGCTCTCACTGGAGTAGGAATAGTAATTTTTACCCCTATGCTTTCCAACACTTTCCCTACTGTTGCACTCTCTGGAGTGGGAATAGTAATTTTTACCCCTACGCTACCCAACTCTTTCCCTACACTTGCACTTTCGTGAGTGGGAATAGTAATTTGTACTTCTCCGCTATCCAATACTTTGTCTACTGTTGCTCTCACTGGAGTGGGAATATTATTTTTTCCCCTCCGCTATCGAAACCTTTCCCTACTGTTCCACTCACTGGAGTGGGAATAGTAATTTCTACCCTTTTGCTATCCAACACTTTCCTTATTGGTCCACTCTCTGGAGTGGGAATAGTAAATGTTACCCCTATGCTATCCAACTCTTTCCCTACTTTTGCACTCTCTGGAGTGGGAATAGTAATTTGTACATCTCCACTATCCAATACTTTCCCTACTGATACATTCACTGGAGTGAGAATAGTAATTCTTACCCCTCCGCTATTCAAAACTTTCACTACTGTTGCACTCAATGGAGTGGGAATAGTACTGTTTACCCCTATGGTATCCAACACTTTCTCTATTGTTGCAGTGTCTGGAATGTGAATAGTCATTTTTACCCCTACGCTATCCAACACTTTCCCTACTGTTGCACTCACTGGAGTGGGAATAGTAATTTTTACCCCTACGCTATCCAACACTTTCCCTACATTTGCACTCACTGGAGTGAGAATAGTAATTTTACCCCCTCCGTGTTTTTGTTATATATATTTTTTAATTGATATTGTTGGTGTTTGTGTATACATATGTATTTATAATTTTTATTATGATTTTTAACAATTCATAAGTTATTAAAATCATTATTTATAGATATTAAGTAATGGCTCCTGTGTACAAACCTTTGGAAATGAATGTCCTGACCACATCCAAACAGAGGTCCCAACTCAGAACCACCCCTTATAACACACCCACCAACATTTTCAACCTAAGCCCCACCCACAAATGGACCAATAAAAATGGCCCTCACACACAAACCATCATCCTTTGCAACATAGCCATTTAGCTTTAGACACACAGACAACACACCAACAACTGCACACATATACCTTCACACATACCCACCCTATCACATTCCGACCCACACACCCCCATTTACATTCAGACCCACACACCCACATTCATACACACCGTCACCCCCAATCACATTCACCCCACACTATGTCCGCACAAAAGAATCCAAAGTTCACAAAGTAGGAGATGGAGATCCTTGTAGATGAAGTCATCAGAGTCTAGCCACAGCTGTTTGGCACATTGGTCAGACAGACCAGCATAGCTGACAAAACACACCTCTGGGTGAGGATCGTCAATAGGGTCAATGCTATTGCACCCATCAGGCGCACCACGAAGGATTGCCAGTCCAGGTGGTACGATCTGCGGAGGACGGTGAAGCGGAAGATGAACAAGGACTACGCCAATAGCCAGCACCCTTGAGGTGGTGGTCCCCGCAGACCAGTACAGTACAAGCCCTGGGAGGAAAAGGTCATGGCCCTGCTACCACCGGTGGGAGTACATGGCATTGAAGGAGTGGTGGAGGCTGGTGAGTATACAAACAACTCAAGTAACATGGGGGTAATGGCATCCACACTCCAAGTAAAAAAAAATGCCCGCAACAAGTGGCAAGCATTTGCAGCCCATAACTACAGGCCAAAATGACGCTAATGCCACTAACATGTGTATGCCCCATTGACAAACCAAGGCCATGCTATTTCCCATGCTACAGGAAGCACAAACCCAAGAATGGACATCCGGTATCCTGGGAGGGTGGCTGTCACAAAATGCATTGTGGCACTCCAAATAAGACCCAATTGAATTGGCGTCAGGAGGGGGGGCAAGACTGGCTCTTTGCCCCCCCCCCCCCCCCCGGATCGCCAGTGTGTCTGGTGTGGGCCAATTCAGGGCTGGCCCTAGTCCATCATGCTTTTGAAATGGTGCCATTGTTCCAGGTGGCAGCACCATTGGGTGGGAAGTGTGCAAGGGGGTTGCTGAGAAATGTGCAAGGCAGAGGGGAGGAGGGTGCAAGGTGGAGGGTGAGAAGGGTGCAAGGGGAGGGGGAGAAGGGTGCAAGGCAGAGGGCGAGAAGGGTGCAAGGGGGAGTGCCAGAAGTGTGCAAGGCATAGGGGATGAGGGTGCAAGGGGTAGGGCGAGAAGGGTGCAAGGGGTAGGGCGAGAAGGGTGCAAGGCAGAGGGGAGGAGGTTGCAAGGCAGAGGGGAGGAGGGTGCAAGGGGGAGGGTTAGAAGGGTGCAACATGGGAGGGTGAGAAGGGTGCAAGGCAGAGGGGAGGAGGGTGTAAGGTAGATGGTCAGAAGGGTGCAAGGCAGAGGAGAGGAGGGTGCAAGGGGTAGCGTGAGAAGCGTGCAAGGCAGAGTGCGAGAAGGGTGCAAGGGGGAGGGCAAGAAGGGTGCAAGGCAGAGGGCGTGAAGGGTGCAAGGCAGAGGTGAGGAGGGTGCAAGGCAGAGGGCCAAAAGGGTGCATCGGGGATGGGGATGAAGCTAAAAATGTTCCCACCTCTATCAACATTTCTGTGTACGCCCATGGCCAACTGCACTCATCCCATATGGCCCATGTACACACCCATGCACCATGCTCAATGCACAGGGAGTGGGATAGTACTGACAAGAAAGCTGACACTGGGCCCTGGTGTAGGCAGCACAATGCCCTCCTGTGACAACAAGGTCAGATATCTTGGACAGAAACTCAAAAACACTGTCATGGCAGCATGCCCCATGGGGGGACAGCCACACCACGAGGGACGCCCAGTTCCAAATCAAACTCCAACTACCAGCACGGCCTGTCACACACACCCCTTACATAAACACAGCCTCCTGGGACAAGCAAAGGAGTGCCCCACTGTCACAATCGTCATGTAACACAACAAAACAAATACAGATCAGATGAAGCATACAAGCAAAAACAATGCACAGTGCTGATTCACAAGTCCCTTGCGCTTCTGCCATGACACCAATGCTTCACCTTTGTGACGCAGCGGACGCACAAAAGTTGCACCATGGTGTCAGGTATTTATAAGGTGATGCATCTGGGAGATGTGCCACGTTCCAAAGCCCTGCGCCAGAAGTAGGTGTACTGGTCCTGGGGGGTGGGCGGTGGGTGGGTGTCACGGTGCAGCAACACCTCACAAAAGTGGCTGATTGAAATCTTCAAGATTTCACTCGGTCACTTTTATGCACATGCTGCTTCAAAACCCTGTGCATGCTTGAAGCAGACGTAAGGATTGACGCAGCATTTTGCAGATAGGGCCACACAGATCATTGCTGGGTCTGCGTTGCGCCGGCGACACAACTCCAGCAATGTGCCACTTCGATGGCACAGATGCATGTCGCAGCTGTGCCGATGTTCCACCATGGTGATACACAGTGTCAATGTGTTGCATACATGCTGGCATAGCTGTGGTGCACAATGACTGGCAAATCACTGCTGACACGCACTAGTGTGCCAGTCATTGTAAATAGTCACTCACATGTCAATGACTCCGGAGCACAGATCAATCTGACCCCACAACATACCCATCCACAAGTGAACATTGAGAACAATCCAAAGCATAGACAACTACCAGGTGGAACAGTGTCAACGACAATGTATATGAAAATTGTATGTTGCATGAAATGACATTATCATTGGCTATCTCTCACACCCACAGGGAAACGTGCTGAATCAACCCCCAACGAGGGGGGAGATGAATCACAGTCCCAGGCTACGCAGGATCCTGATCCCACCAAAAGCGACGCCTCTCACCACTCCATGGATGACCCCGACCAGCCTGGCACCTCTGGAGCCTAAACCCGTGCAGCAGCTGGATCAGGGACATCTGCGCCAACCACCACACCCCTTCCTGCCACATCCCAGCAAACTGCTTGGAGCTCTGCCCACACTCCACAACTGAACCAGTCTGACAATGAGGGACAAGATTCGCCGGGCTCTCAGGAGGTGGCAGACAACACCACCACTGCCATCCCTCAGGGGTCCCGTCGACCCGATATGCCCACAACCGCAGGCCAGGCTCATGTGGGCAGGGATGGGTGGAGTGGCACCAGGCGGAGGCAAGAACCTGACCACCCAGCTGCAGGGCCCGGTATGTCTGAACTACGAAACATCATGGAGGCATACCGGCGGGACACCAGGGAGTTCAGCCAGGTAGTTGGGGGCCCTCACAGAAATCAAAAACCTGCAGGCCAAGCAACACACAAGTCAATGAGAACACCAAGGGCGGATGGAGGCAAGACTGGATGAGCTCCTGGCGTTGCACAGGGACATAAGCCATTCACTCTGTCGGATCGCTGACAACATGCAGCACCCTCCCTGTATCACCAGACAAGAAACATCAAGGCGAAGACCACCAACAGGCACAGGGAGGGAGGAGGAGGAGGAATCGTCCGATGGAGCGTCCCATGCATCGTCAAGGCCTGCATATGAGGGTCCACCAAGGAAGGTGGGTCGTCCACGCAAAAGACAGTGAGAGGCAGTGGGCCATGCTCATCTCCCCGGTCACCTGATCTGGCATCTTGCCATTGTGTGCAACAGCATCACCTTATTGACTGTCCCACTCACCCACATGGACTTGTTGGTTGCAGTCTGACTAATGATGGCAAGCACTGTTGTCTGGACTCTGTTGACTCAAACTGCAAGGCATCACATCTCCCTTTGTGAACTTTGGATTCCCCTCCTTTTTGTACAGCACCTAGCACTTATTCACGTTTCCCTCACAAGATAGAAAAATAAACTAAAGAAACACAATATATTTTGATGTTGCATTCTTTTTACATGACTCAACAACATACGTGTGGGGATATCTCAAAGTATGCCAGAGTGTGCAACAAACTCAAGCCATCAATTCACTGAGATCTGAGTCCAGTTGAGGACACACATAGGTCACAATGTATCATCAAATACATACATGGAGTGCAATAGTCACTCATGATGGTTTCAATCTGCTGAGGGGGGGCTTGCCCTACTGCTCTGACAGACAGTTCTGGAAGAGTTTCATGAAGGTGAAGAAGTCATGGGTTATGTTGAGGTACCCAGGGAGGGAGTACCAGGTCTGTTTTGGTGATGTGGGAGAACTATCTCCTGCATGCAGTTATACTGTGGATGTGATGAATGGTGCCCAGGGCATGGGGAGCTGGACGGAGTTGGGGCAACAGGGTGTTGGAAGGGAGATGTCAATGTTCGTCTTTGGGGCAGGGGTTGTGTAGTGCCTACTGAGTGTGGCTGAGGAGTATGAAGGTGATCCTGCAGTTGACAGTGAGACAATTGTAGGTATCTCAGGTGGACGGTCATGTGGCTGTGGCAGGGGATGTTGAGAATGAGGTGTGCGCATGCACCCTGGATGTGTACAAGTCCTCCTGCAGTCTTGCTCTTGTTCCTGCGTAGAGGGTTTTGCTGTAGTTTAGCCGGCTGGTGTCGTTGACCAGGGTGACTGTCTGTCTTGACTAGGAGTGGATCTATCTGAAGATCATTTGCAGCATGCAGAGGGACTTGCAGCATGAGGTAGTGATGGTGTTGACTTGCATGGTCGTTGTGAGCAAGGATTGTACGATAAACACCTGCTTGCGTGCATGGCTACTGTGTGCTTGTGCGCTGCCCAGGCCAGTGTGACACAAGGAGTTGTCCCAGCTGTAAGGTGACATTCCTCAGATGATGAGCTCAGTCTTGTCCAAGTCCAGCCTCAGGTGGCTGATATTCATCCATTTGTCAATGCACCTCATGCCTTCTTGAATGTTGGATCTGGGAGTGGCTGGGTCTTTGGTGAGGGTGAAGAGCAGCTGGGTGTCAATGGCATAGGACATGTTGATGAGGTCGTGTGCGCATGTGATGTTGGAGAGGGGGGTCATGAAGACATTCTAGATTGTCACGCTGAGAGATGTGGCCTGGGCCATGGGACCGATGACCCCAGTGTACTATGTGGCGAAGGGGGGATGCGGACTCCCTGGGCCTTGCTGGGGAGGTACTTGGTAATTTCATCCTGGGTCTTCCTGTGGATCCCAGTGTTGGAGATATGTTGAATGCCGTTGAGCAGTCGATGGGGTGAGGGTGGTGGCCTCACCATTGTTTAGCAGGGTCCAAGATGTCGTTGGTGGCGGTAATGAGGGCTGTTGCAGTGGGGTGATTACCGTGGAAGATGCTCTGGGGCAGGTTGGCTGGAGATGTTTGCTTGGAGGCAGATGGTCAGTTGCTCCTTTACTGTCTTATTGATGACATTTGCCGGGTAGGGAAGCAGGGAGATGTTCCAGGACATCCCGCGTTACTGACTTCCGTTGTCAAAGAAGGGCCTGGGCTTCGGCATGCCTCCAGCTCCCATGGAAAGTGGCATACTCAAAGGACACATTCATGACGTGCTGGATGTGGGCTTAAAGGATGGTGTATGTTGTGATTGAGATGTTGTGTGTGAAGGCTCCTGATGGATAGCTGCAGTGGATGGTGTACATGAGCCGGGTGGTGTCTTTGCTGCTGACGGGACTCCAGGACCTGAGGGGGGGTATGTCCTGTGGAAAATAGCGCTGTCTGCCTCTGTGTGGGGAGGATTTCGTGTACGTCCACGAGCTTGGAGTGGTAGTAAATTGCAAGGGATCCCCTTAGCCTTGCAAGGGTGTGATGTATTTTGGATGGAGAGCTGGGGTTATATAGTTCACTCACAATGCCGATGATGTCATTCATGTTGTGTGTGTTGGTGCCTAGGCCATACCTGAAGGTTGTCCTCTTGTCCGTGCTGATGATATGGTGATGTCTGTGTGTGGAGGATTTCAGGGCTGAAAGGTAACAGATGGTTGTTGGTTTTACAAGGTGTGCACAAGAGTCCGGCTAGACCTGTATGAGTCCAGTAGGCCTGCCATCTCCCTTGTGGCCTAACTGTTGTTGTGCTTCACAGGAAAGTCAGCCAATGTGGCCAGAGTGTTGGATCAGTTGCTGATCCAGTGTGTGCGGTTGCGGGGTGTGGCGGTCTAGTTGGTTGGCGTGTCCAGTGGGAGGGTGCCACACAGCTCGTTTGTGTTGACTCTGGTCAAGCTTTCCTGGTGCATCTGAAGCGGAGTGTGGTGCAGTGTGTTTTTTTTGAGCAAGTGGATGCAAATGTTGATGTGCCAATGCAGGATGGTGGTGTGGTTGTCCTCCAGCCAGGAGTTGCTGTCCCCCTGACCCATGTAGTCTGTGCAGGTGAGGGCCTGCGTGCTGATGTAGTTGTCCAATGTCTGAGGACCAATCACTAAAGCCGTTTCCCAGCTCTGTGGTCTCAGATTTTGCCACAATTTCATAGGAAGCCTCTCTGCTTAAATTGCAGATGTGTAAATCTGGTTCCCCTACTGACCCTTTGCCCGCCAAGCAATACAACATCCTTTCTAAGATTCACAGTCACCATTTAACCGCCATCTGGAACCTTTCCCTCAGGTGGCTGGAGCATGAGTTTGTTGTGTTAACTACGTCATGGAAGGACCAAACGGTCTTGCACTGTGCACGTTGCAGGCTCTGACGGTCCTGCCTTTGGCACAGAGGTGGCGCAACAGTGGCACTGACAAGCTACTGCCTGCAATAGGAATGGGTGGAGGGAGGGAGGAGCATCTCAGAGGTGTGTGTGTTTGAGAATCAGGACACTCTGGGGTGCGGTGCCTCAGGGGAGGCAGCAGCAGGAATGAGTGAACACATGACGGCGGAAGGGGTGAGACACCATGCAGAAATTAGCACACAAAGACAAGGAGCTTTGAAAGGCACAATGTGACAGGTGTATGGAAAGGAAGGAGTGTCTGGTTACTCATGGGTCACTGTATGAAAATGGATGATCAATCACCAAATATGACGGTCACAGGATCAGGCACCAAAAGGCCAAGCTGCGGTCAACAGGTGTTGCCTGCCCGTTGAGGTTGCAAGCTGCACAAATACATACACAAACATGTACCTCATGCACATTATGGATCATTAGCCATGAAAAACTGCATGCATGTTGCTACAATACACATATTCCATATGTACAATCATCGTAAAGTATGCCAGAGATGACGAATGCAAACTGGCAAGAGATCTGGGGTGACAATAATGAGGCACATTGTAGTGTGGGGAACACATTTACTACACAAATGGATCAAGCTTGTGTTGAGGTCATGCTGCTACAGCCAATTCCCATGGCCAGTGGCATTGCTCTGAAGAAAATACCAGTCATCCAAACTGGTTACCTGTAATGCTGGTGAAACAATCTGCACATGACTGCCTAGGACTGTTGGATCCTTTAATCCTCAGAAACATGTGCTGCGCAAAGTGGTCCATCTCCCGATAGCCTCTTGGTCTGAGTATAATTGACTGACTCAAAAGGGTGATCAGGCGAGGGAAGGAAAGGAATGGAACAGCATGGAGTGAGATCTGAAACAAAGGTAAACAAGCATAAGGATTCAACACGTCTTGTCACTGAATCACAGAATCCCTCAGGACCTATACTGTAACAGTTACACCTGTAAAGGAAAACAACAGCCACTGTACCCTAGTTGGGATCACAGTGATAATAATGTAAGTTGATCTGAGGATTGAACAGGGACACATAAAAGGTAGCAGAGTTTGGCAGCTAAATGAAGGGGGGATAACACTCTGCAGGCTGCTTCTATGCAATTATTGCCATGCGGATATCAAGGAATCACAGTGTATGAATATGGCTCCAATAAACAGAAATTCTAATGCGCTGCAGTGCTACTCACAGAAAGACAACAATCCATAGTTACCCCTGGGAATCAGTGTGGGTCAAGAAGGGAAATGACACATCATCCGCATGAGCCTTAAAAACCTCATCCAACGAGGGAGTAAATTAGGTAAACACAAGGAAGCCCCGCAAGAGACAGTCATTGGCTCGTTCAACTGGGCTTTGAAATGCCTAACATAACAAGTTGCAGGTCCAGAACTCAACAGAGAGTAATGATGCAAAATGGCACAAAACCACCCCTACCGTGACCAGGATATGCAGCACTGCACAAGACAATCCTGGGATTCACGTCACATGACTGGTGCCACGGAAGCATTGACATTTGCTACAGCACAATGATGTGACATCATCAGCACAACATTCCTGCCATCATGGGAATAGAAAGTTAACATCAACTTACAGAGAAGGCTTTCAAAGCAGTGTCCTATACCGGCCCTGAGGAATCGACGTGACAGTGACATGACATACTGGCACAAGGGACAATGCATCCATACAAACATACCCACAGGACATTTGACAGAACATGTGGGCAGGGGCGGCTCTAGGTTCATGGCGGCCCTGGGCAGGGAGAGTAGGTAGGGGGCCTCAGAAGAGGGGGCCTGGGCGGGGCAGAGCCCCCCGGGGCTCAGTAAACAGGAGGAACGCAGGCACGGAGGCCAGTAAAGAGGGGGGACCGGGGTCAGGGTGTTTGGAAGTGGAAAAGAGCCGGAGGCCGCCAAATCCCTGCCAGGGGCCGCCACGCAAATATGTATCCATCCTCAGAGGATTATTATATTAAGGATATATAATGGCGTGGAGGCCCCTGGGATTTGGCGGCCCTGTGCAGGTGCACAGCTTGCACATGCCTAAGGCCGCCCCTGATGTGGGACATACGCTGGCCCACACCTTCACAACATGTTTGATTGGTAATCCAATTGTACGGGCACACAAGATTAAGTGGATGAGCCAAACACATCCAGCTGCACACAGTGATGCTGCAATTCCCCATAGATCCTGTGGTTGTGATGTCCCACACAATGTCAACTGTTGGTATCTGCAATGTGTAAGTGTCAAGGTTTACAGACATTGATGCTTCACCAGAGTAAAAACCTACACAACAGATGACTGTCAAGAAGGGTGACTGTCCTGCCATGGGAGTGGTGCAACATGAAATTTGATCCATGGTGATGAGACATGAATGTATGGTTCTACAACATGCACAGAAACAGTTCCCACACATTCTCAAACCATACCAACCATAAACAGCCTATTTGGATCTCTTACCCAAACTGACATTTACACATGTCCGTGCATGGAACGCTGATTTGGTCCATGTTGCAATCATCATGAGAAATATCAGGAGGATGAAGATGACACGAACAGACAACAGGCACAGCAACCTGGGAATGACAGACACACAAGGGCTCACCGTATAAAATGTATTGACAAGGACATGGGCATGTAATAAACTAGAGCAATGTAGTACACATGTACATTTCTAGCTCAGTCATTGCGCATTTCAGTGTGGCATGACATCAGCACTTGCGTGACACATCAGAACACACACATCAAAGTTACATTGCATACAGTCTGCTGGACATACACATTGCAACACATGCCACTCAATGCTACAAGCTTGCACACTCATTCCCAGTGACTCACCATTATGAGAAGAAGTTGCGTATGAACTGACTCCGGATCTCACCCTCTTCCTCCTCATCACTTGCATCGTGACCAAACCCTTCATCCTCAATGGGTGGATGTTCCTGCTCCTCAGGATCCAGGATGAGTGGCACTGCGTTCTCAACTGATGTGTATTTAACAAGGACCCCCTGAGAATATGGATACAACGGTTCCTAGGTCAGGGAAAACAAGGCTTTCGACCAAAAACAACCTAGGCAACCAATGTTTTAGGATATTCAACAATATAAAAGGACAATTGGCTACAGCTTACTACAAAAATATTGATTTTATTATTAGTTTTAAAATTTTTGGAAAATCAATGACACAAAGCAATTAAAAATGACAAACTCACAAAATTGGAATCATACATAAGTCAATGTCAATAAAAACAATACATTCAAAACTTATATGAACACAGGTTAAAAAGACTGAAAAAATAATAATAAGTGGCACAATGAGTCTCATTTTTAATTGCTTTGTGTCATTGATTTTCAAAAATTTTAAAACTAATAATAAAATAAATATTTTTGTAGTAAGCTGTGGCCAATTGTCCTTTTATATTGTTGAATATCCTAAAACATTAGTTGCCTAGGTTGTTTTTTGTCGAAAAACTGCCTTCTAAACTGCCATGTTGTGCAGCATGCAGCACACAATGAAGATATTACAAACCTTGGCCGGGGCATATGGGAGGGATCCGCTGGTCTTATCGAGGCACCAGAATCAGCTCTTCAGGAGGCCAAACGTCCGCTCAATCACTCGCCTGGTCTGCCCGTGTGCATTATTGTACCGCTGATCCACAGCTGTTCTTGGGTTGCGGAGCGGTGTCATTATCCATGGCATGTGGGATGTCCAGCATTACCAACAAATATACATCATGTAAATAAGTGGTTCAGGAGATGCCTTCAGAGCAAAAGATACTGAGACACAGAGGACAAACAGAGTTTACCCACCAACAAGACATGCCTGATCGTTGCGCAGCTGCAGCATCATTCGTGGCACCCTGCTATGCCTCATGGTACGATCCTGGAAAACAGGCACAAACATGCAAAATCTGCATGTTAGCAAGACACAACTCCAGGGCATTTATTGA
Organism: Lissotriton vulgaris; assembly: GCF_964263255.1. NCBI lineage: Eukaryota > Metazoa > Chordata > Amphibia > Caudata > Salamandridae > Lissotriton > Lissotriton vulgaris. Next base: position 23,504 of record NW_028250611.1, on the reverse strand, counting down.
ATGGTAATGTTTCCTGTTGCGGTAAGCCTGCTCCTGAGCCTGTGGTGGCACCAAAGCCACATGTGTCCCATCAATGGACCCATTGAAATGTGGCATCCCTCCCAGGGCAATGAATTCACCCTTGCATCTGTCAACTCTTCCGGAGTTGGAAATCTGATGAATTCATCTATGTGCTCCAACATGGCAGCTAAAACATCACGCAGGACATGGCTGAACATTGTTTGGGACATTCCCCCAACATCCCCTATGGTTAATTGAAACGTACCTGTTGCAAAGAAATGGAGGGCTGCCATCACCTTTAGCTTGGGGCTTAGCGCATTTGGATACCTGTGTCGCGGTTGGAGATGTGGTTCCAGCCTGTTCGTCAAGTCCAGAATCAACTGTCGAGTGAATCTGTAACGTTGGATGCTGTCACGTTCCCTCATGGTAGCCAAGTATGGAAATGGCCTTGGTAGAGGCGGTGCCCTGCAGGACATATTTGGGAAGAATGGAGAATAACTGTCAGTCATTGATAGCAATGTACATAGCACATGCAAAACTGCTAGTACACATCAGGTCACTATGGAGTGTGGCGTGTGCAATACATCCAGGACACATGTGGCAGCTTGCTGGCACTCCGACAACAACCCAGATACACCAGTTGATTTAAAAATAAACATGATATGCCCTGAAATTAGCTGCTGGGCTGGTCTGAGTGAACAGCCCAAGATATCACGGGAGTGACACACGTCACAATACCTGCAGTGCAAGGTTGTCAATGTGTCATCCCATCCAGACAGCAGACTGCAAGGCACAAGCACAGGTCACATGGAATATCTAATGTACATATCAAACACATTGCGATTAAGGTGTCCATGTGACAACAAAACAACGCAGCCATTGTCACGATGCAGACATGTATGCCTGGGGAAAAATGATGTCTGATGCCATTAGAGCCAAAAGCCGTGAGAATGAACATGTGGCACGTTCTGCGTACATGTGAAACCATTCCCATCTCCACACAGACCCATGTTAGATGCACCAACAGCAGATGCAGTTTACAGAACACAAACAGCAAGCTCAATCTTTAACATTACACATACCAGACATAGTCTTATAGGGTCATGCTGAGCGTGAAATGTCAAGTGACAAAGTGCCCCGGTCCCTGGCATCATGAGACAGGTGCCTGTAGTGATGAATGTGCCATCCCGGTGTTGATGTGCATGGCAACATCTGCATAATGATACATATGGGACAAGTGTAAAGGTGATGTGTACCACATAGTACCCCATCACACATGACATATGTCAACAGGTCATCACACAGTGATTGTGCAACAAGATCACATGCCCTGTGCTAGATCACTGCCTGCCACACCTAGGGCCTGCTCACCTACTTACAGTGCCCCGAATCAAGAGGGCAAGGTGTGGCGGACGCTCCTTTGGATACAATGCGGGAAAACTCTGGAACGCCCTGACTTTACAATTACGCGGGGAACCCAATCTACTGTCCTTCAGGAAAGGCCTAAAAACCGAGCTTTTCAAAAACTAGCACTTGCTCCCTGCACCTCCCACTCGTTTGTTCACAGCGCTAGGACGGCTCCGGGTAACTACCGCGCTCTATAAATACTCATTCCATTCCATTCCATGTAAGTATGCAAAGACAAGAACTTGATAGACATCCTTGTTTGAAACATACCCCTACATCCCTGCCATGTGTGCGACTCGTATGACTATTGTAATGGTGCCATACGTGAGCATGTGAACCGTACTGGCTGAAACGCACCGTACCCCTGCATTCACTACAGCATGTGAACCGTACTGTCTGAAACACACCGTGCCCCTGCATTAACGACAGCGTGTAAACCGTACCATCTGAAACGCACCGTACCCCTGCATTCTGTGCGTGTGTGCGCATCGTATCACTATTGTAATCGCACCATACTCGAGCGCACCGTACCCCTGCATTCCGTGCGTGTGTTCGCATCGTATCAATATTGTAATCGTGCCATACGTGAGCGTACCGTACCCCTGCATTCCGTGTGTGTGTGCGCCTCGTATCACTATTGTAATCGTGCCATACGCGAGCGCACCGTACCCCTGCATTCTGTGCGTGTGTGCGCATCGTATCACTGTTGTAATCGTGCCATACGCGAGCACACAGTACCCCTGCACTCTGTGCGTGTGTGCGCCTCGTATCACTATTGTAATCGTGCCATACGTGAGCGCACCGTACCCCTGCTTTCCGTGCGTGTGTGCATCATATCACTATTGTAATCGTGCCATGCGCGAGCACGTGAAATGCACCGTACACATGTGTGTATGTCAAAAAAGAGTTAGGGGACACCTAGGGGACGAGTAGTAGGCCCTGAATGCATCCTGGTTATCATGGATACTGAGATTTGAATGTGTGCTACAGGTGCCCTGCAAAATTCAGTTGGTCATAAGTATACAATGTTGCAAAATGATTGTGGAGCTGAAGCTCACATTTTAAACCATGCAAATGTGTGTCAGGGCCTTATGTGTGAAGGGATTGGATGAAACATAGGATGCAAACTAATGTGGCCTACCACACTGTACTCCTGAAACTGAGACCGCCTCAGCAGCACTGATTTAAGTCTGCATGTAGCCCTGAGAGAGCACTTGCCTGCACAACATTGGAGTGGACCACACTGCTGGTGTCTCTGCATCCTCTGGCATATCATGATGGCTCGTACTGTGGATAGGGCCCCAGCCTTAAATGAGGAGGAAAACAAGGCCCTGCTGGATTCCTTTCTACCACAGTACAGCAAGCTGTATGGGAGACCAGAGGAGCAGGTGAGTGCTTACTGCACAACCTTTGAGTGTGCACCTGGTGTGTGAGTGTCACAACAGGCATTGTGTATTGGTGGACAGACATGCAATGTGGTTGTGAGTGAGTCCCGGGGGTGTACATGGTGGTGTCCCTCATGCAGAGCATGATGTAGTTCATGTGTGTTCACTCCTCACTTGCATTGTGCTTACTGTGACCTTCACTGCATAGTGAATGACACATTCAGCCGTGCCAGACCTTGGTGGCTTCATTCTCAAACGTCCTGAGGTGGAACAGTGTTCCCCCAGGAGTGACAGGTAACTGTACTCACAGATGTTTAAGACTTGATGGAACCTGTGGTGAGATTGTCCAAATGATGTGTTAGACCTCATGAACATTGATGTGTGTAAATGTTCCTTGTCATCTGGCTGAGTGTGTAAGTGATATCTTCCACCACTGCTGCATGGCGTATGCAGCTGCTCTGCCATCTGATGTGACATGTAGGCAGTGCTGTGTGTCTGAATTACTAAGCAAGCACAACACCTGTGACACCCCATTGTTAAATGGCACATGTGCAAAGTGAGGGTTGTTTCCGCTGTTGTCAATGACAAGCGAGTGATCTGTGCCAGTGTGTGTCTGTCTGGTCTGCTGAGGGTTCTCAAGTGGAGTGGGATATGTGAGAGCTTGTCACGTGCTGTCACTAACCCTGTAGTTGCATGTGTTGCCCAGAGTGTGCCATGATCTGTGAGTCTGTTGCACCCGTTACGCCATCTCTAGACTTTCAATGCCATTTAGTGCATTGTGGCTTGCACACAGGTCTATTTTACATGGACAATGATGCAAGTCATGTCACCATCCTATGCCCTGTTCACATTATCAATGGTGTGCAAGTGTGTGTGTCGGGGACATGGAGTAGGTGTAGTGATTTATTTATTTATTTATTTATTTATTTTTAAAATTTATAAAGCGCGACGTATGCCCATGGGCGTCTTGGCGCTGTGACTCATTATGGCCTAGGCTCAGGATATATTTTCATTTTAACCGTGCAGGAAAGTGAGGGTATTATTGGTTAAAAAGCCACGTCTTTAACCGTTTCCTAAACTGTAGCAGAGTGGGGGAGGATCTGATTTCCAGTGGGAGTGTATTCCAGAGTCTGGCTGCGGCGATGGTAAAAGATCTGTCTCCCCAAGTAACAGTCTTTGTTCTCGGTACAGTGAGGAGGAGAGCATTTACTGACCTTAGTTGTCTAGCAGGGCGGTAGAGTATAAGCTTCTCCTTCAGGAACTTTGGCCCTTGGTGACGAGTAGCTTTGAAAGTGATACACAAAGTTTTAAACTTGATTCTATTCGTCACCGTCAGCCAATGATAGCTCCTGATAGTCTGTTTGATTGGTTGAAATTTCGGGGTACCAGACAGCAGCCTCGCAGCCGCATTCTGGACCATTTGCATTTTAGCCACAACCCGGGCCTGAGCATTCAAGAACAGGCCGTTGCAATAATCCAGGGCGGACAGTACTAGTGAGCTCACCACTGTTTTTCCTCCTTTGTCTGAAAGAAATGGTATAATTTTCCTAAGGAGTTTGAGCTTGAAAAAAGCTGTGGAGGCTACTTGATTGGCGTGTTGGACGAAGTTGAGTTTCTCATCAAAAATCACACCTAGATTTCTGACTTTCTGCACCGGGGATGGCAGTGCCCCTAGCAACGGGGGCCACCATATTGAGGACCAAATCGGGAAAAGTTTTCCAAAAATGATCACCTCAGTTTTTTCTGAGTTCAACCTTAGGCAATTACAAGCCATCCATTCCTTGATGGCCAGCATGCCATCTTGAAACCTGGCTGCCACCTCCTCGCCGTCGTCATTGATGGCCAGGACCAGCTGAGTATCGTCAGCATAGGTGGTAAGGCTCATCCGGTAGGTGTTGATGACCTTAGCTAAGTCCGCCACATAAATGTTAAAAAGGGTCGGACTTAGGGATGAGCCTTGAGGCACACCACATGGGAGAGCCAGGTTCGTTGATCGAAAAGGCCCCATTGTTACTGCCTGTGTTCTTCCTGAAAGGAAGGAAGCGAGCAAAGCCCTGGCCACGGCCTGGATGCCCAGCTCCTCGACACGGTCAATCAATATAGAATGATTGACCGTGTCAAAGGCCGCCGATAGATCCAGCATGATCAGGACCGCCGTGCCACCTTGATCTTTAATGGCCCTGATATCATCAGCTGCCTTGATGAGCGCAGTTTCGGTTCCATGTAGTTTCCGAAAACCAAACTGCGACTCATCCAGCAGGTCATTTTGATCAATATATTCCGATAGCTGGGCATTCATGACCTTTTCCACCACTTTCGCTACAAAGGGTAGACTTGCAATAGGTCTATAATTTTTTAATAGCTCTTTATATAGGCCTGGTTTCTTCAATAGTGGTTTTAATAGTGTGGTCTTCAATTTATCCGGAAAGACACCCGAGGTGAACATATTGTTACAAATTTGCTTTACAAATGCACCGATCAGGTCCATCACTGGAGGGAAAATCTTAGGTGGACAGGTGTCCAGAGCGGAACCTGTTTTAACAGATTTAATCAAATCTATTATTTGATCCTCTGTCGCCTCTTTAAATTGGGTGAATGAACATGTAGTTTGTTTATCTATTATCTTAGGTGCCGAATTGCTTGATGGATTGATCGTGGCAAACTCGGCATAGATATCGTTCACTTTGGAATAGAAAAAGTTTGCTAAGGCGTCACAGAAGGTCTGTGAGGGGGGAGGGGTCAGGTCAGGTTGGTTTCCAGTTAAGGATTTCACTACCTCATATAGTTGTTTGCTGGAGTTTTTCGCGCCATTAATTTGTTCCTCGTAAAAGGTTTTCTTGGCCTCCAAGATCATATTTTTGTATAATGCCAGTGTCTGTTTATATAGTGTTCTTGAATCATTATCGTAGTTTTCACGCCATTTCCTCTCGACACTCCTACAAACCTGTTTCTGTTTTCTCAAGGATTCCGAAAACCAGGGGGCTGAGGGCGTCCTCCGGTTTTTAGATATGGTTTTTAGTGGCACCGAGGTTTCTACTGCCAAAGTTAGCCAATCTGAGAATTGCTGCACAGCTACGTTGGAATCCTCAGAAATGGGTGGCCAGGTATCGGCTAGCGATGTTCTCAACATCTTGGTATCCGCGTCCTTCCAGACTCTGAAAGGTTCTGAAGGTAGGGTGTTCTGATTAGTTTTAATGGCCTTGTTTATGCTAAAGCTACTTACAATAGCAAAATGGTCAGTCCAGGTAAGGGGTAATATTTCTTTTATAGTTATATTATTTATATTGGTAAAGATCCCATCTAGGGTGTGACCGGCCTCGTGTGTCGGTGCCGTCACCAATTGGGATAAACCCATAGTAGCAAGATCAGCCACCAGTGACGAGGTGTCAGAGTCATCGGATTTTTCCAGATGGAAATTTAGATCCCCCAGTACCATAAAGGTATCTTTGATTGCTAGAGGTTCCATCCAGGAGAGTAGAGAGGCCAGAAAGTCTGCTCGTACTCCAGGAGGTCTATATATGAGTACTCCTTGTAGGTTGTATGAAGGAGAAGGCTTAATTGCAAAATGTAGGGCTTCGCAAGTATTAGATGATATTGGCGAGACTCGAACTGAGTAGTTGTTCCTCGTAATGATTGCCAGGCCCCCTCCTTTTTTAATTCCTTGTCTATCCTGTCGATACACAGAGTAACCACTAGGTACCGCTATCACTAAATCCGGACCGGATGAGTCATCCATCCATGTTTCGGTAACAAAAAGCAGATCTAAGCTTTTATCGGTAATTAGATCAGAGATTTCTTGCCTATGCTTTCCTACAGAGCGGGCATTTATAAGTGCGATGGTGATTTCACTGGTCTTACTTTTGGGAGATTTAGTTGGTGTACCTCTCCTGATATTAAACGGTATTTTGGTGTTACATCCCGGACAGGAGGTACTTACATCATGGATGTTATCAGGGCTGTATTGGACGCAGTCTGATCCTTCCCTAGGTCTGAGCCGGTATAAGTCGGCCGCTGAGTATCTGCTTCCATCTGGCTCGATTGGACCAGGGGTTAAGGCGCTGGGCGCGGGTCTGGCGCGGACGGGCGCAGACGGGCTTGCCTTTGGCGCGCCTTCGGCGCGCCGCCGGCGCGCCCGCTGCGCCCGCCCGCTGCGCGGACGTACAGCCGTTCTGTTATTGTCCAGTGCTAAGGGGGGGGCGGGTCCAGCTACTGTGACGCTACCCTTCGTTCTCTCGGCGCCAGCACGCAGTCTGCTGCGCTGAGAACAGCGTGGGGAGTCAGCGAAGTCCTAACAATCAGGCTCGCATTTTAAAACTAGTATAAAAGTTGTAAAGAAAATGCCACAAACATAAATGAATGCACACTTTTAAAAAATCACACTTCGGCCCCCGGCTTCCGCCTCAGGGGTAGACCATAACAAAGTCAGCGCGCTTTGCGCATGCGCTGTTTAAGTAGTGTGGGAGGGCGGGGCGGTCCAGCTACTGTGACGCTACCCTTCGTTCTCTCGGCGCCAGCACGCAGTCTGCTGCGCTGAGAACAGCGTGGGGAGTCAGCGAAGTCCTAACAATCAGGCTCGCATTTTAAAACTAGTATAAAAGTTGTAAAGAAAATGCCACAAACATAAATGAATGCACACTTTTAAAAAATCACACTTCGGCCCCCGGCTTCCGCCTCAGGGGTAGACCATAACAAAGTCAGCGCGCTTTGCGCATGCGCTGTTTAAGTAGTGTGGGAGGGCGGGGCGGTCCAGCTACTGTGACGCTACCCTTCGTTCTCTCGGCGCCAGCACGCAGTCTGCTGCGCTGAGAACAGCGTGGGGAGTCAGCGAAGTCCTAACAATCAGGCTCGCATTTTAAAACTAGTATAAAAGTTGTAAAGAAAATGCCACAAACATAAATGAATGCACACTTTTAAAAAATCACACTTCGGCCCCCGGCTTCCGCCTCAGGGGTAGACCATAACAAAGTCGATGTTGTTTTACTTTGTCTTCCTGACAGGTAACTGCCTACGAGAAAGGGGAAAATTTGGTTGGAGATAGTCAGGGCCATCAGGGCTGCGGGGGGCTATCACCGGCAGCTGCACAACATTCAGAAGCGGTGACAGGACATCCGGTGCTGGACCCGGCGTATCGCCCGGGTCCAGCTGGAGCCGGCATGGTGGAAGCCGTCACTTCACCCCCCACATGCTCCGTGTCCTGGCTGTCGTCTTTCCAGACCTCGATAAGCAGTTGCAGGAGAGACAGTAGCAAGGAGGGGGTAGGTACATGGCTGTATGTTGTGTAGTGTCACATGCTTTTTGAAGTGCTCTGAAGCCTGGCTACACTCCCACAGTTATGTTATCTGGTCAGACAGGTTATATGTGCAGTGTTTTTTCTGTTCACCATAGTCACCTGGTACTCATTTACATCCCTTACCCTCCTTCACATGTGTTCCCTGGTCTGTGTGTAATCACATTTGCATCATGCTCATATATAGTGCAAGGAAATAAGACTGCACATTGATTTCCACATCATGTAGGAGGGTGGTCTGTGACATGGGTTGGGACCTTGCCTGTGCCATCACCTGTGCATTGTGTTTTGGCTTCATATTTGTTTGCACTGATGATGAGTCTCAACATAGGAGTGTGATGTTTCTACTGCACACCCTTGCAGCATGCAAGACCCATGTTGGGTTGTCAGACATGATGTACATCAGTGTGAGATATGCATAGTGCCATGACTGTTACTCATGGTACAGTCAGCTCATTCCAGACCCACGGATCAGTGTGCCCACTACAGTCCCCTGAGACACCCTGGCCTCCTAATCATGTGTGTCATCCAACACTGTGCCCATTCTATGTGGCTTCAGCATGGGTCTGCCTCAGTGGTATTGATCCCTGGCATAGTTTATATTTTTCCTGTGTTCGCTACATGTGTCCACTGGACATGGATGATTTGGATTGTGCATACTCACACTGGGCAGTGCCTATGTGCCTATTCACAACAATCTGTTGTTGGTTGTTTGTGAGTAAAATGTATTGACAGACCCACTAGGTGAGCTGCTGTTACTTTTTGGATTGTTGCTGCACAGTTTTTTTTAGCCTGATTCTGAGGTCTCAATTCTTGAGCTATAGCAGTCACATTGACTGAGGTATGGGGGCGTTGTGCAGGAGAGGTCTACATGGGCCTCCCTGATTTAGCCATGCCAGGTCAGACCTGTGGGTGTGAATGGCTGATCAATGTTTCATCATGCACTGCCCCTGTGATGTTGGTCAGTGATTTCATTTGGGTCTTGGCAGCCGATGTCATTTGGTTCCAGACATGATTGTGCCTCATACAATTTTGCCAAATGTATGTAGTTCAGATGCTACGGTGTATTGTGTTACTATGCACACTTCTGCGTTGACATTTTGCCTGGGGATAACGGTGTGTCGACAATGCAGCAATGATTTTGTTCATCACAATTGCAGTCCCATTAGCTGAAGCATTGTCCTGAGTTGGGAAATGTGTGCCACTTCACATGACAACCAGTAGGTCTTATGTGCAAACAACTGTGTCATCAGGGAATGGATGCCCATGTGAGGAATTTCACATTTCAAGTAGTGTCACATAAATGATTGTACCTTGGCACTCACAAGACTTGTAAAACGTTGTTCTTGTTTTGGATGTGTTAATATGATGAATTGTGTAAATGACACTTATGTGCCTGCATGATAGTTGTCTCACAAGGTAGTGTACACAAAACGACATTTCCACTTTCGTCAAAGAAGAAGGCAGCTTTTCAAAGAGTCCATTGTTAGTGATTATTGGTGTGTCTTGATCTTCATATACATGTCCCCACAGTGGTCTTGAGGTCTTGAAACTCGTTTGTTGTCAATAGTACAAAGTAATGAGTGTCAAGACATCCAGAACTCCGTTGGACCATGTATGTGTGCAAATCTGCAATGCCATTTGTTTCTAACAGTGTTTTATCTTAAAGGGTGCCAGCTGTTTCAAAGAAGGTGTAAATCTTTTTTGTGTGCTTTGCGTTGTGAGATATCTGTCATGCAGGCACATACGTGTTGCCTTCACAAGATGGTGAATTACCACATTCAATACATGTCGATTGAATAAAGTGTGGCGAGTCCCAAGATGCTAATATTTCTGAAAATTGATTTTTTAAACAATGTACTTACAGGGCTCTGAGTGTTGTATCACATTGGGGAGTGAGGTGGGTTATTGTTCCCTGAGGGTCACCACTACTGTTACTTTTTTGTGTATTTGAGGTGGCATCACTTCATTATATTGATCAGCTCTCCTGCAAAGAAACAGTAGCCTCTATGTGTAATTCTCATTCAAGTTGTGGCCTGGTGTGTTCTTTGGATCCTTGTGTCCAAGTAGCATTGTGTCCAAACCAACTGGGCAGTACAAGTCTCAAATATGTGCAGGGCTATCTGGCTGTTACTCATGATGCATGCCATGATTTGTAGTGTGACCTACTGTTTTTGTGCTCATGTGTCAGATGTGTATAGGTGACTGATGCCTTTCTGTTTCTTCTACTTGCCCACAGCATCATCAACAGAGACAAAAGGAGACACTTGCACGGAAACGCGTAGACAGGAAAGACAGGAAACCATCCCTCCATTTTATCACCTTACTGTGGCGCTACTGAGCACAACAGAGCACGGAGTACGGAGGAGCACAGAGACGAGCATCAGGCTGAGGGCTGGCGGCTGGCGGTGGCGGCGGCGTTTCAGGTGAGTTCGCTGGCCGAGGCCGAGGAAACACCGAGAGGGGAAGCGGATACCTGGCCCCCGAGCGCTGAAAGGGAGAGCGCTGAAAGGGAGAGCCGCACCAGGAGAGCCGCACCAGGAGCCCGAATGAGATCCCGGCACCCGGCACACGGCCCCCCGGCACCCAGGCTCTCGTGCTCACGGAGACACGGAACCCTCACCACGCCCACCTGGGGGCTCGGGACACCCGGAGCATCCTCAGGCTGTTGGCCCGGCTCCCAGCTCCCAGCAAGCCGCAAGCGCCAGGCAACAAAGGAGCAGGCGGGGGCACGAGCTCAAGGCGGCCCGCGACCAGCAGCCAGCTGGCAGTCCAGCAGCCCAGCCCAGCCTGGTATACCCGCCCATCCTCCCGCCCCAGCTCTCCTATTCCGGCTGTGAATCTCGAGACACGAGCCACGAAAAGCAAGAGGCGAGTCAACCGAGACAGGCAGCAACCAGCAACAGAGCGAGTGTGAGCAGCAGAGAGCCAGAGCAGAGGATTGACCTGGAATTCAGTGAAGCAGTGAAGCTGAACACCATCTGCCATCCAAACAGCAGCCAACATTAAGTGCAGAGCTGACATAACCTACCTGCCCACGAGTAAAGGCGGGCGGCTGAGAGTACAACTTGGAGTTCCAGGGAATTGTTGGCAAACATCCGGGATCCAATCTGACGACCACTGACAGCGGTGAGCGCGACCACGGTGGAGAGAGTGAGTACGCAACAACTTTTTCCTTTTCCTCCAACCTCACTCTTCTCCCACACTCTCTCACACTAACCCCTTAAAGGCACCCACCTGACAGCGAGAGCGAGAGAAGCCAGCAAGAACAGTGAGAGCGGGCGAGGTGCCAACAGGCAGGAGGCTGGAGGCTGAGGATCCCAGCGGCAGGCACCTGTAATAGCCTCCCCTCCCCAACCTCCCCAAGGCTAAGCATCTGAAGCATTGCAATAGCTGCTGGAGAAGGCAATAGACCACAGTCAACTGCCTTCACAACACCACGCAAACAGCCCACCTACAGCAAGCGTCTCAGCCCAGCAGCAGAGAAGCCCGAGAAGCCCGAGACGCTGCAACTCACGCCAAACCGTCGCAGCGCCAACGGGCACCTGAACATCGGTCCACAGCAGCAGAAGCAGTAGCACCACAGTCTCGGCGCCACAGACTCGGAGGCACAGAGACACAGAGAGACAGAGTGACTTCCTGAGCCCCTGGAAGGAACTCACTGGATCACCATGAGGTTGGGTAGGGAACGAAGACCTCCAACAAAGCAACCAGCCAAACGAAAAAGAAACAACACAACCACGACCTCAGCATCACCGGAAAAAAATAAGCGAGCTACCAACAGTAAAAAAGAAAAAGAAAAAACAACAAGGAATGAATTTAACACCACCATACACGACGGTCTGCAAACCGGTGGTCAACAATCCAATAAGGACATCAATCACAGCCCAACCCAACTTCCAGAACAACCCAGAAGCAATAAAAGGAAAAACGCCCACCAATTACTCAATGTAGGGGGTCAGCAAATGGAGACAAAACACAATTTTCAGCCGAAAATCTACACAAAATTTGCCTTCCTAAAAAATCCAGGAAATGTCATCTTCTCCTCGAATGACTCCATAACAGGCCTCCAATCTCCATTACAACCCGCCAAAGCAAATAACGCTTTTTCACAAACTACGAGCTACTCAGTAGCAGAAATTCACAACACACCGACCCAAAGGGAAAGAATGAATGACGCAGGAGGCGAAGCAGGCATAGAGGACAATGGGGTAAAAGAAACCAGAAGGCAGGAGTCACCAGAAGGCACCACCAGCCAAGCCCCCCTATCAGAGGAACCAATTAAGGGAAGCATTGATGGACGTAATGAGGAAACAATCCAAATAAGTCCCTCACTAAAGGAGGACACATCAAGGAAACACCTGTCAGAGCTGCCAGGGCCCTTGGGGCCGGATAGCAACAAAAAACGCCTATCTCCAATCAATTCCTCCCCACACACACAACAAGGGGCGGCAGAAGCACCAACAACCCAAAAATCAGCACCCCCACTAGCACCCATCGCCCACACAGAACAAAAAACTCAAAGCCACACTGAGGCTCCCGACACACCGGGACCAAAATCCGACCCTGCAAACCCGCCACCATACATAGTAAGAGGGGATCAAAGCTCCCCAGACAGGGACATGTCTTTCCTGGTATCTCAAGAATGGAGCGAGTTAGTGGCAACATACAATGTCACAGGACCCACCAACGGTAACAGCGAAGAAAACTCCCATCTCCCAACAGAAGGGACTGGAGATCCCCCTAACCTCTTCTGGGCAGCCCTACTCAATACAGTACAGCTATCCTCCACGGCACTTCAGTATCAATCAGATAAGCTCGATCTACAACTGTCAGTCCTACAAAGCTTAGCAGAGGCCACCATGGGGATCGACAGAAAACTAGCTGACCTTAACGGCCTAATAAAAAGAGGACAGGAGTCAGCTAATCCAATTCAAATTTAAAGAACCAACTGCATCTGCTCGCCAATCATCGACAAACTATCATCTTTACCCACGATGCTGGGAAACCTTTTGGAGGACATAAAAATAAATATCACAAAGCCCCCCTCAACAATCGAAAGGCATGATAAGTCTGAAACAAAACCAATTTCAACGAAACTCCCATCACCAAAGAGAAGGCCCAACAACCCTCACCTCAAAGGGGCATCAGAAAACAGCAAAGAACCACGCAAAATAAAAACAAGCACGCAGTGGTGCCTGCCCCCACCCATTACAAGCTCACCTGAAGAACTGCCTCGGAACATCTTCAAAAGAGGACAAACTGAAGAACTGGAGAACCCACCTAACGCACGGGCCTGACGTAAGCAAAAAAGAAAGGCCCGGAATAAGAAAACAACTGAACTGGAAAGTAGAGAAGAGCACAGTCAACTCACCACACCGAGGGACAAGGAGCAGCCAGGGGACAGTAAGCACCAAAAGGAACTATAAATCTCCCATTTCCACCCATAAATTCATTACAAACAAAGACGCCAACAGAAGCAGGAATGGGATCCTTTGCGCTCTTAAAAGAGGCCCCCAGCCTCTTCTTAGAGCAGAACCCCGCCGGCCAACCATTTAAACCGGCAACTGGAACCCCACCAGGACAGGAACAAAAAGGGCAACGGGCTTGTCAAGCGGTAACAACACAATCAACCCCGGAAGCAAGCAGACAGTCCCGAGAGGATCCCAATCCAACCCAAACCGAAGCTACATCAAAAAATGCCTCAGAAAAATGCACCTGTAACAAACATGAGACCGGCACTAGTGAAACAACACAGAACCGCCGATCAATAAGTGACGACATCTCGTTAAGCAGCCAGATAAAGGAGAAACCGGAGGGGGTGACATTCAATAGCAGAACAACAACTCCGTATATTCATAAACCACACGGTAACACCCAAACCGAGCAACAAAAACATCAGCAAACATCTCCCCTGGGGGAAAAGGTCTCGGACACAATATTATTCATTCCCGAATTTATCTCCAGAGGAAGAGTGGACACTCTAAACAGGGGGAACATTTTAAAGCTCATCAATTCAATAGAGAAACTAAAAAACATAAAAACCACTGATCTGCTAACACTCGAATTCCAATCAGCCCCCCACCCACAAGGAAATGAAACAACAAAGAACACATGGTCATCAAGGGAGGTAGCAAATCTAATTATGGAAGAATCTTCTACTTTCTCACAGTGGGGAATCAAACTCGAAGCAGAAAAAAGCTACCCTACCCCACTCTGCTCCTTGAAGAAAGGAATCAAGAACACACCCAACCGGCCAAATCAATACTGAAAGGAGCGCTTAGCCACTCCCCAGGGTTGGACAAATATTCGCCGTTTTCTCACAACCCCTCCACTCAGCAATCAACATCATGCAGTCTTACAATCACACGTACTATACCTGGAGGAGACCCCAACTGACAAAAAGTGCCACTCTTAGCACCCGACCCAACAGCAACCCTCGCTAAAATCAAAATATGCAGTTGGAACATTAATGGCCTTTCAAACAAACTGGACGACCCAGACACACAAAATTACTTAAACAGTTTTGACCTGATCCTACTTAAGGAAACATGGGAACCAAATGACATCCCTTTACAAGGCTATACAACTCTGACCCATCCGGCAACCAGAGGCTCTCAATATGGCCGATGCTCAGGAGGACTCGCAATACTCTCCTCAATATCTACCATCGGCGCAACGGAAATAAAAAGAGCAAACATCACCCCACCAAACGAAATACAGTTTATATCATTTGCAGTTAAAAATGAACAGGTCATTCAACAGCTACACGTCATAAACACATACATTCATCCGAAGCACAAAAAAACAGGGTCAAGGGAACTCGCCAAAGAACTGACAAGGCTCATGGTCGAGGGGGACATGGAAAATGTACTTGTGGCAGGAGATTTTAATCTTAACCTTTTCAGAGATAAAACCACGGACCAAATGACAAAGGAAATGGACACCATCTGGAAAATCCCAAGCCAATCTCTCCCCACCCGAAACAGATATACCAAAACCGCAACCCAGTTTGTACAAGATCTCCAGCAATTAAACCTGAGAGTGCTCAACGGACGACTCACTGAGGACATTCCTCCAGTACCGACTTATTTCTCATCAAGCACCTTTTCACACCTCGACTTCATGCTCGTATCCCTCCCACTGTACGAGAAGATAAGCTCGTTCAAGATAGGAAACAGCACCCAAAGCGACCACCTGCCGCTAGAATCCACTCTTGAATTGACCAGCGTGAATAAAGCAGTTGCAAGAAGATACTTTGCTACAGAACACACCACCAACTACAGAAGAATAAGATGTAAACCCACCGAGCCCGAAAAACTCCTAAACAGCGCTAAAATAATCCTACATCAGACATCCAGCTCAAACAAAAACCCCCTCGACGCCTGGATTCACTTCATCACGGAAATAGGAGTCAAACACGCAACAGAGAAAAAAAACCAAAAAGGCAACAACATCGCCAGGATCACATACGGCAAAATAACAACTGCAGAGACAAAAAACATAAAGAAAGAAATAAAAAAGACCCTCAAAGAACTCCGAAAACATCCTAACATCGAGGGCACCCAAAAGAACCTCCGCACGCTAAAAGCACTGCTAAAAAAGAAGACCTGGGAAAGAAAAAGGCAACTAAATGAGGACCTCTGGGTAAAAATCCTCCACAACTCCAAACAGAAGAATATTTCCGGCTTCTGGAAGATCATCCATAGTCTCCAACAACCAGGTCATTAAGGCATCGACTCCAATATCTCTGAATCTGACTGGGCTACTCATCTCTCAGCTCACTTTAACACAGCGGACCCAGCAGCGGTCAAGCCAACAGGGGGAGAGAGGTCAGACGCAGGGTATCAGAGCCCCGACAAACTGGGCACATTTCCCTACAAAGAGAACCAAGCCCGCCGGTCTAAACCAATCAAGGACCAAAACTCAGCCGAGGCTAGAGGTTATTCATCCACACTGGACCCAACCGCGCTCCGAGAAGAAATCTCACCCCAGGTCAAACCAGACAGGTTAAGGAAACTAATCCTGAAAGGCAAACTCGAGGGGGCCCCCGGTCCCAACGGGATACCGCCGATCCTATACAAGCAAGACCCAGCCTTCTGGTGCAACACTCTGATACCAGTATTTCACGCAATAAGAGGAATGGCTAGCATACCAACATCCTGGAGAGGCTCAATAATAAGCCTGATCTACAAAAAGGGGGCCAGGAACGACCCAAGTAGCTATCGTCTTATTGCCCTCACTGACACAGAGGCCAAATACTATGCAGGCCTCATTTTGGAGGAATTAACATCTTGGGCAACAGAAAAAAACATCATCGCAGCAACCCAAACTGGATTCCGCAGCGGCCAGGGCACCTCAACCAACATCATGGCGCTAACCCTTTTGGCCGACGCTGCAAAAACCTTCAAGGGTGCACTCTTCACGTGCTTCATTGACTACAGTGCCGCGTTCGACCATGTGGATCGGCAAAAACTCTGGCGTCAGTTGGACAGATGGGGAATCCCAGGCCCACTCTTACAACAGCTGGTAATGCTATATACCGACACCTGGGTCAGGATCAAGCTGGGTTCGGGCACGCATCTTTCGAGACAAATCAAGACCAGTAAAGGCCTGAAACAGGGCTGCGTCCTAGCCCCCACGATGTTTAACCTTTTTCTCGCAGACCTCCCAGATGAACTGAAGACAGTTAAATCCCATGCCCCAAGACTAGGCAACATAACGCTTTCAAATCTCCTATATGCTGACGACCTAGTCCTCATGAGTTGGTCCCCTGTTGGTCTTCAACACCTCCTCAATAAAACCAATGCATTTTCAAAAATCAACTCATTAACTATCAACTTAAACAAAACAAAAGTAATGACAATAAACTATCATAAAAAACGGAAACCTGCATGGTTCCTGAACGGACAGAGGTTAGACCAGGTAACCTCCTACAAATACCTAGGAGTCATAATAGACGGCAATGGTTCCTTCAAACAACAACTAGAGGCCATTCGCCGAAAGGGCACGACATTCCACCTATCGATAAAACCTCTGCAGAAAGCACTCCCACACCGGTCCCTGGGCACTCTCCTACAGGTATTAAGAGCTCGCTTACAGCCCATGCTCACCCACGGCAGCGAGGCCATGAGAGGAAAAGACGCAACAACACTAGACAAAACCATCAGTCGAGCATACAGGGCAATATTTCACCTCCCCATCAACTCATCACCAGCACAAATTCGGCTTGAATTCGGCCTGCAGAAACAAGCCGTCGAGAGAAGAGGCGAATACCTAAAAAGCTGGCGGAAAATCAGAGATGCGGAACAAGGGTCCTTAAACGCCCATCTATGGACGGAACTATCCATTAGAGACAACTCACCTGCAAGGACCTACTTAATGGATTCACTGAAGGTCTTAGGACTTACGGACCTATGGGAGTCGGCAACTGACCCTCGTACCTTTAAAAAAGTGGTATCAAAAGTCACTAAGATGGTTTCATCAATTGAGGACAAAGCCACCCTAGCTAAGAGAGCACACGGTTGGGTGGTGCTGAATGGCTACAGCGCTCTAAAACCACAAGACTATCTAACGATGGGACTCACTCAAAAGACAAAAAAGAAGTTTCTTAACATGCGCATGGGCAGAATTCCTATAGCTCCGCACCTGGCACCATGGGCAAGGGAAAACCCCGCAAATCAATGCCGCCTCTGTCTTTCTGCGAAAGAGGACCTTATACACATTATCTGCATTTGCACAAACCTCCAGGACATAAGGCGCTCCCTGCTACGAGCATTATGGAACCAGAAGGGCATAACGAGCTGCAGACAGGCCGTGATGCTCTGTTTCAACCCTGATGAAACTCAGCTAAACTGCAGAATAACAAAATACTTTGAGATAGTGGCCAAAAGACTATACAACTAAAGCTGAGACTTTTTACATTTGAACTACTGCACTTTACTTGTTTTAACGTAGATACTGACTTTTTAAAATTTGTATGTTTAATAATTGTGAGTTTTTATTAACTGTACAATAAACAAACCTTAAACCTTAAACCTTAAACTTGCACGGACCAAGAGGAGGGACCCAGCAACAGTGCCACCATCGCTGTGGAGTCGGAGGGAGCCAGTGGCACGGAGGGTGAGGGGAGTCGACCTGCGGACCTTTTGGAAGGCGACACTTCCTACCATGCAGATGGGTCCACCTCAGACTCCCTGGAGGAGGGGGAATAAGCCGCAACACCTGACAGCAGCACTGTGTCTGTCCCTGCCTCCTTCAGTACCATCTCTACCCTCCCAGTTGCTCCAGTCCCTTCTGTCCGTGCAGCCCCCCATGTCTCCTTCGGCCCAGGCACCGCACTCCCTGCCCCTGTCTCCCCTGCTGCCCTCAGTGCAGAGTCTGTTGACCTACTCCGGCAGATTCATGTTGGTCAGATATCAATGCTGACAGTCCTCCATGGCCAGACTAAAATACTGACCCAGTTGTTGTCGTTCATGGAGGGCAAGTCAGCTATGATGTCTGACCAACGTCGGATTCTCACGTCCATGGACTCCTCACTGATGGCAGGAGTTGCCCTCCTGCAGCGGTCCGTCCCTCCCTTCTTCGGACCCATCCACACTCCCCTCTCCAATACCTGTCCAAAGCACATGCAGGAAGGCACGATCATGCACACCAATGGACACATGCAGCACACCCCAACGAAAGTCAAAGCACACACCTCCTGGCACGCAATCTCAGAGGGCGACAGGCAAACCCACAGGGACTGGGGTCAAACCACACAAACACAGCCAAACTCACAGTCCGCAACCCGCACAGCCCTCAACCTCCACTCCCATAGTGTACCCTGGTGCAAGAGGGTAGTCTTGATGAACTGGCAGCAGTGTGCAGCGCTGAGTACCTTTCCACCTTTGGTGCTGCACAAGCCACTGAGGATGATACATCCCACCCTGCACCCACCACACCTACCCTTCCCACTACTGTCCCTTTGGTGCCTGGTCCTGAACTCGATGATGCCACCCAAGGGTCAACAGACCATTAGTCCTTTCCTGTGCAGGCAAGTTTGGGGTAGACAACCTCCCCTACGTCCCCCAAAGGACTTTGTTATGGACTGCCAATTGGACTCTTTAGAGCTTGGACTCATTTTTCGCATTATTTGATTTTGAAGCTGAATAAAGCCTTTTATTTTGCACTAGCTTACCCATCGTGCGTTGCTGCGATCTCAGAAGAAAGGAAATTTATGGAAACTTGTTATGATAACATTCAATTTACATTGTGTCATTTTTATTGAAACTTATTCATTTTAATATGAAAACATTTTAAAGTGTTGGGGGCCGATATTTAACAATTAAAAAAAAAATGTTGCCAGAAACCTTCGCGGAAGTGTACTAAACAACTTCCCAAAGTTTCATGCTGATCGGATGAATGGTGTAGTAATGCATAAAGGACAAACAGACAGACATACTTTCGTTTTTTTATATATATTGATTCTACACTATTGCATTTCAGTTACTTGATGTTGTTGATGAGGGCCCTAGAGTTGGTGTCATGCTAATGTTTTGGGGTTGTGAACTATATTTTCTGATGATGGTCATGAGGTCGACCATGGGATCTGTGTGTCTTCACAATGTCTCTTCAATGAATCGTTGGTTGTGTATGTTCAGTGTGGCTACAGAAATTGTCCCAAAAAGTGTTCCTTCCTCTGTGACACCTGAAATCTTCACTGCAGACAGTTGCACAATTGTTGTACTGACATGTGTGCACATTTCCTGTTTTGGTGATGGTTCCCTTCAGCAAGGGCCATGCCTGCTCACAGATGTGTACTGCTCATTTGTCTGTGCCATCCATGCTACTCACTGTACTTGAGTATGTACAAATGCCTTCATGGACACATTCACCCTTTTTGCCACTATGCATGTGTGTTATCACAGCTTACCCCTATGTTGGAAATTGTTCTGCAGTGTATTTGGGCACATGACTCACAATTCTGAGCATTGTACCTAAGGGTTTTGAGCCCTATTCCTTACATGATAGACTACATCTTGGTGATCTACCAACCATCTGGACATTCATATCAGCCCAGGTATGTACGTGACAGTGTGTTTTCAATTTTGCTCTCTTTGTTTGTTGGGCTATTACATCACTAGACACTATAGTGTCATGATGGTCGGTTGTGTATTTAGCCAGCTAACTCCATGGGTGGGTATGAATGTAGAACTTGACATCACACCCGCATGTGGTGTGTCACACAGTGTGTGACTGTAATCCATCATCCAGGGAGTGGACACTGCTTTAAGTGATGTGTTGCTATAGCACTGTCATGAAAGTCACAAGTTAGGGATGTGCACATACCCCCATGTAGTTGTGGTATGCTGATGATGATGTACACACCCTATATCTGAGCAGTGCTGGGAGTTCTCTGAACCCACCCCTCATCTGTGTGGACACTGCTGGGAATCATATCCACCCACCCCTCATCTGTCTGGACACTACTGGGAGTCATATCCACCCACCCCTCATTTGTCTGGACACTGCTGGGAGTCATATCCACCCACCCCACATTTGTCTGGACACTGCTGGGAGTCATATTCACCCACCCCTCATCTGTCTGGGCACTGCTGGGAGTCATATCCACCCATACTGTTGGCCTATGCTGAGAGTCATATCCACCCACCCCTCATCTGTCTGGAGACTGCTGGGAGTCCTCTGCACCCACCCAATACTGTTGGCCTATGCTGGGAGTCCTCTGCACCCACCACTTATCTGTGTGGACACTGCTGGGAGTCATATCCACCCACACCTCATATGTCTGGACACTGCTGGGAGTCATATCCACCTACCCCTCATCTGTCTGGACACTGCTGGGAGTCTTATCCACCTACCCCTCATCTGTCTGGACACTGCTGGGAGTCATATAGACCCACACCCCTACTGTTGACCTATGCTGGGAGTCCTCTGCACCCACCCCTCATCTGTGTGGACACTGCTGGGAGTCATATCCACCCACCCCCATTCTGTTGGCCTATGCTGGGAGTCCTCTGCACCCACCCTCATCTGTCTGGACACTGCTGGGAGTCCTCTGCACCCACCCCTCATATGTCTGGACACTGCTGGGAGTCATATCCACCTACCCCTCATCTGTCTGGACACTGCTGGGAGTCATATCCACCCACACCCATACTGTTGACCTATGCTGGGAGTCCTCTGCACCCACCCCTCATCGGTGTGGACACTGCTGGGAGTCATATCCACCCACCCCCATTCTGTTGGCCTATGCTGGGAGTCCTCTGCACCCACCCCTCATCTGTCTGGACACTGCTGGGAGTCCTCTGCACCCACCTCTCATCTGTCTTTACACTGCTGGGAGTCATATCCACCCACACCTCATCTGTGTGGACACTGCTTGGAATCATATCCACCCACCCCTCATCTGTGTGGACACTGCTGGGAGTCATATCCTCCCACCCCTCATCTGACTGGGCACTGCTGGGAGTCATAGCCACCCACCCCCATACTGTTGGCCTATGCTGGGAGTCCTCTGCACCCACCCCTCATCTGCCTGGACACTGCTGGGAGTCATATCCACCCACCCCTCATTTGTGTGGACACTGCTGGGGGTCATATCCACCCACCCCTCATCTGTCTGGACACTGCTGGGAATCATATCCACCCACACCAATACTGTTGCCCTACGCTGGGAGTCCTCGGCACCCACCCCTCATCTGTGTGGACACTGCTTGGAGTCCTCTGCACCCACCCCCATACTGTTGCCCACTGCTGGGAATCATATCCACCCACCCCTCATTTGTGTGGACACTGCTGGGGGTCATATCCACCCACCCCCATCTGTCTGGACACTGCTGGGAATCATATCCACCCACACCAATACTGTTGCCCTACGCTGGGAGTCCTCGGCACCCACCCCTCATCTGTGTGGACACTGCTGGGAGTCCTCTGCACCCACCCCCATACTGTTGCCCACTGCTGGGAATCATATCCACCAACCCCTCATCTGTGTGGACACTGCTGGGAGTCATATCCACCTACCCCACATCTGGCTGGACACTGCTGGGAGTCATATCCACCCAGCCCTCATCTGTCTGGACACTGCTGGGAGTCAACACCCACCCCTCAGATGTCACGCACCGTACCCCAACATTCATGGTGTGTGCGTGTGGTATAACTATTAGACTGGTGCCATACGCGATCGTGAAACGCACCGTACCCCAACATTCATGACGTGTGTGCAGGTCGTATCACTATTATAATGGTGCCATACGCTAGCATCAAACGCACCGTACCCCAACAGTGATGGCGTATGTGCGGCTCGTATCCCTATTGCAATGGTGGTATCGGCGAACGTGTAAGACGCAACGTACAAGTAGACTTCCGTTGTTACGGTACGCTGTACTCACCGTCTGCACCGTCGTCGGTTTCCATGCACCAGGTCTTAGGCGTACAGGACTGGGATTACACGGACGATGGGGTTCATGTCGTGTATGTCACGTACCGGGGTGCGGTTCGAGACGGACTCTGCTTTTACGGCTGTTTTCAGCTCCCATAGAAAAAGGGTCGTACGGAGTGTCACAGAGACGAATCGTACTCCCATAGAAAAACGGACGTCACGTACTGCGTGAACGGGATACAAATCGCATGTATTTTTTGGCCGTACGGTGTTTGATACGATTCGTACGGAGATCTGCTTTGGGTTTGTTCGTACGTACGGGAAAAACGCTCCGTACGGCAAATCGTAGGGAATTTTGCCGAATCAGAATCGACCCCTATGTGTATTACTTAGAATTTTAAACATTTTCTAATAATTGTAACTATGTTATTTTAATTATATGTATTATTTACTTTATTTTACATTATTTTTTAAACATAAAAAACAACCAATATTTTCAACAACGATATCTTTAACAACAATATTTTTTTCTCAATATCTTTGCACTTACCATTTAGTAGATAGGACTTCGATATTCTGGAACTCAATATTTTTGTGTTGATATTTTTGTACCTCTATATTCTAACGGTCAATATTCTGTCCGTGATCCGAATACTCAGTCACGAACGTCCGGTATAGTACAATCTCCATAGGATATAATGGGATCAATTGCATCTGACAGAATATTTGTCATATTTGTAGCAAAGCAATCCCCTCCACCAAGATTTACATGAGGCCCTATGTTTTGTATGCAAAATTACAGTACAATGTATAATAGAAGCACAGAAGTGCTGTACCCTTAAATTTTGGGGTGATACCTGCTTATTCATATGTTTTTAATGATTGCCTGTTTCTGCATATCATGCCCTGATGTTCTAATGTATGTAATTTTCATATTCTCTTGATCAGGATAACATATATTATTTCAGAATTGCAGAATATGCACAGTTTATATGATGCATGTAATTTTGGTCTGAATTTATGTATACTATACAATATATTT
>NW_028250610.1:0-89531 GCF_964263255.1 Lissotriton vulgaris | reverse complement strand
CACGCCCCCACATTGACTTATACCAAGCCCCCCATACTGTGATAATGTCAGACACGCATAAAGCAGCTAGGTGGTGATCACCTAGAGCAGTACGTGGGCATAATTGTCTGCTAGAGGTTTTTTTCTTCTTTTTGGCTGCTGCCAAGATTAGCGATTTGGGGTGGTAGAATTCATAGGTAAGGTGATTTCAGTCTAATGCTCCAATAACCCTCTCGCCTGTGACACTGCTATTACCCAAAATATACTGTGCTATAGAGGGTACAACAGCCTTGGAGACTTACAGGGTCCTATAGAGCAGGTTGAGCCATTGAAAGCTGAAATCACTGTGGGAAAAGAATCCGGACTTTTCCATACCCCTTCCCAAACATCATTCACGGCGTAATGGGAGCATTACATACTCCCTACTGCCATTCTCGCTCCTTCATCCTCCACTCCACCTCCTACGCCTTAAATCAGCCCCACACACTTTGAGCAGGTTGTAAAAGTGTGCAGGGGCTGTGGTCAAAGTGTGTGTTAAATCCCAGGGAAAAGGGAATACCATGAGGAGTACCTGATAAATCTGGGTCTGCACAAGGATTCTTCATTCCATGGGGTTGAACTCGTAAATGCATGGCACTGGTGGGTTGCTATGCACCTTCCTGGTAATTAGTGGAGCAGAGACTGCGCCCTGCCAGTACTTTGGATTTGTTATCTGGGCTATGGTGGGCTACTTAAGGTGACTCAGAATACATCAACAGGGATGAAATATCCAGTAATCGCAACCCACCACATCTAAATATACACAGCTAGAATATTTCATAGGCACATATTGGCTTACACCATCGGGAAGCCTTAATAATTGAAATACAGAGCTAGATAAGTCTCAATTGACATAACCAATCCCCTCCCTTCTTTAAAAATCCACATCTTACTTAGACCCGTATTCAAAGTTGTGTTTTAAATTCCGATCCACGCACAAAAGGATGTTCGCAGGCATTGGAATTCGGAAATGTGCATTGTTCGACCTGGCATCCTTAGCGTGGTTTATTCAATCTTTTTGCCTCTTGCAATTTTGATATTATCCTGGACTTTGTTTTTGTTAGTTTAGGTACTCCGGGCGCTTTACCACTGCTGAGCAGAGCTAAAGTGCAAGTGCTCCCTGTGTAAATTGTGATTCTGATTGGTTCTCCATGATTGGCATATTTGTTTACTGATAAGTCCCCAGTAAAGTGCACTTGGCGGGCCCAGGGCCTGTAAATCAAATGCTAGTAGTGGGCCTGGAGCACTGGTTGTGCCACACACCTGAGTAGCCCCGTAAACCTGTCTCAGGCCTGCCATTGCAGTGCCTGAGTGCAGTTTTAATCTGCCATGCCAACCTGGCAAGTGCATCCACTTGCCAGGCCCTAACTTTCCCTTTTACTACATGCAAGGCACCCTTAAGGTAGGTCCTAGGTAGCCCCATGTGCAGGGTGCAGTGGACATGTACTGTTGTGTTTTATATGTCCTGATAGAGAAATACTGCCAATTTTGTTTTTCACTATTGCAAGGACTAGCTCTCCCATAGGTTATCATTGGAGCCGCCTTGCAACATTCGAGGGACTTGACAGGATGGTATCGGCAGTCCGGAGGGGGCAGTAGATAAATCGCCAGCACAGCGTATGCCATGACACAGTCCATCACATTTTAATCAGATGCACGGTCATCTGCGGAGGGTTACCTAAAACCCGAATGCCTTGCTGTTTTTTAAATCACCAAAGTATATCTTCTGAGAAGTAGCTGTACATCTTTCTGCCAGGTGTGCCACCACTTCCACTCAAACTTGGTGCTCTATCATGCTCAGGACCATGTGGTCCTCGTCATAAAAAAAAGGGCGTTCATCCGAATTTGTAGGACAGGCACATTTTGCATCCCTTCGAATCTGGGGAGCGATTTGTATGTTTTCATCTGACTTGCAATAAATAGCAGCTCCTCCGGTTCTCGCATGGTACAACTTATTTTCTGAAAAACATATGTGCTAAAACTGCTGGGCAAGATTTACTGCAATATGTTCTTAAACGTAATATTCAGTGGTATTAGCACGTGGCTTTCCTGAAGGCGCTATGCTGAAACGCGCATAGAGATAAAATTGAAATAAGCCACAAGAAGATTTGTTAAAAAATATTTTTGTTCAAGTACAATGAAATATTGATTGTATTATTCATCTACTAAGTATTATTTTATGTATAAGGCTTTACTGTCATACTTACCTCACCTGTACCCTGCCTCCCAGTATGTGTGGGTTTAGAATGAATGTTTAAAATTTGTTTATTGGTTTTCATTTTGTGGTGTGCATCAGGTCATACAGTTACATCACGATACAATCACTTGAATTTAACAATTTTCCTGAACAGTTTTACATTTTAGTGTGCTTCCAATAAAATATTAAACTGTGTACAAGATAACTTTATTTAAAAGGGTGAATGACTCATTTATCTCCTCACTCAGAATTGAGAAAATAATGATAGTGCTTTGTTCAGAACAACATATAACACTTTACCATACAGCCTAACTGCTCACTTGTGGGTCCCACACGGTTATGTGTATTCCTGGATGTATATCCCTGCCGGTATCCCCACTGCTCAATTGACATCTGTCATAGGTTGTATTGTGTGGCCTGGGCAAATGCCAACGGCGGGGGACAGTTTCAGCTATATAGCACATAATATTAAGTTTTAAAGTATACATTTACTCGCCTCATACACTTTGTGCCAATCACTAGGTATTGGCTAGCCACTTATTCAGGTGCACTCTCCGATTCCTTAGGGTGATTCTGCCATATTGCGCGGTAGTCCACCAGGATCGCATCCCATTCCGTAACTAGTGGTTGCTTCCAGATACCTATCACATCTTCCCGACGTTTAAAATGAATGTTAATGCAGAAGTTCGATGTATGAACCATTTTTTGGGATAATGATTGCTTTACAATTCTTTATATTGAGTTTTTGCTACATAAATTATTATTAACATATTTGCGGTCACATTCACTGAAAAAACCATAGGTTTCAGCCACGTTATAGTTAGGAATTAGCATTTAAAAGACCTTAGAAATTCACTGAAAAAAACATAGGTTTCACCCATGTTCTAGTTAGCTGGACATTTCTCTAATACAAAACCATTGAAATTCCCCCGTTATAGTTAGTTCAGCTAACTATAACTTGCGCGCTCGCAATGCACTGCTGATGACGTCACATATTATATCACTCATGACATGGTCAGTGACATCACTCATCACATCACTGATGACATCTCAAATGACATCACTGATGACATCATCCAGTGAATGTGCGTCTTTCTGAAAAAAAAATATTTTTTATATATGTATATCTAAAGGTTGATGGAAGAATAAATCGGTAAATAAGTGTCTAAATGGATGGGTTTTTTTTGTAAAATTGATTGTATAACTGACTTATTAAGTATACCTTAGTGAATACATGTATTAGCGAGTAATGTTTAAATATGTAAATATTTGTATCAGTGTCTCACTTTGTATATAAGTGACTGAATGGGTTGGTGAGTAGCTACATGAGTGTCTATATTGGTTATTAGTTGTTTTTTTGAGTATCAGAATAAGTGTCTGTATTGTTTGGTGGGGGGTATTACTTAGCACACAGATGCATGAATGACTGACTCACTGTTTGTATGTGTTTTGAAGACAGAATGTGTGCAGGACTGTATGGGTGGATGAGTGTGTGTATGGGTGTGTTAGTGAGTGACTGACTGTCTCAATAGTATCTTTATGAATAACTACATATATTTTAAACTAGTATATGTGAGTATTGATGTATATAAGTGAGTATATGTGAGAGTGAGAGATTGGAGGAGTTTCTGTATAAATAAGTATGTGTTTCTATAAGTGATTGTTTAAGAGAGTAAGTATGTGTACGTTTCTGTAGAAGTAAGTGTAGTGGACTGTGTATAGCTGTATATGCAAGTAAATGGATGTTTGATAGTTTATTTGCATGTGTGAGTATGTGTGTGAGTAACTATGGATGAGTATCGGTGTGTAACAGGATGTATAGGTCTATGAGTACATATGATGAGTGAGTACATGTAAGAGTGACTATATAGAACCGTTGGTGAATGAGTGGATGTGTATATAGATGTTGTTAGGTTGTTGTAACTGGTATTGGTATCTCCATTTTTTTGAACATTTTAGTTTCTATTTTTGAATGTGTGTATCAAAGGTTATATTAGAGTGAGAGGAGGTCTCCCACTCTTTCAAAAGGATGAGGTCATCAGTGAGGTCATCAGTGATGTCATTTGAGATGTCATCAGAGCTGTGATGAGTGATGTCACTGACCATGTCATGAGTGATGTAATAAGTGACGTCATCAGCAGTGCATTGCGGGCGCGCGAGTTATAGTTAGCTGAACTAACTATAACGGGGGAATTTCAATGGTTTTGTATGAGAGAAATGTCCAGCTAACTAGAGCATGGGTGAAACCTATGGTTTTTTCAGTGAATTTCTAAGGTTTTTTAAATGCTAATTCCTAACTATAACGTGGCTGAAAACTATGGTTTTTTCAGTGAATTTCTAAGGTTTTTTAAATGCTAATTCCTAACTATAACATGCCTGAAACCTATGTTTTTTTCAGTGAATATATATATGCACTGGAAAGCTAAACACCCACTTCCTTTACAAAGAAATGGAAAGTTTGCATCTCTGCAACCTC
This sequence comes from Lissotriton vulgaris, assembly GCF_964263255.1. Classification (NCBI taxonomy): domain Eukaryota; kingdom Metazoa; phylum Chordata; class Amphibia; order Caudata; family Salamandridae; genus Lissotriton; species Lissotriton vulgaris. Next base: position 84,840 of record NW_028250610.1, on the reverse strand, counting down.
TCTAATTTTTCACCTTAGTCATCTTCCACTCAATCAACACAACAACCACAAATACACACACCTACTTGCTACCATTCTTGCCTTAGCTTATCAATTATTCTTCTTTAATTCAAATTCAAAGTGCAGGCCCTTTCTTCAGCCTTCTTGGTAACTACTACACGTGAATAGCAGTGGGTAATTTGCACACTTCTGTCCTTTCTTGCGTCTTTTCTACCACACACTGCGGCAGGTTTACAAGCCCCTTGCGCCCCTTTTGCATAATTTTTTCCACGACCTTGTAAATCTGCCCAACTGTGTGTACTTTATGCACTAGCTTTCTTCCTTAGTTGTTGTACTAGTTTCTCTTGCTCCCACTGCGGAATCCAACACCCTATCTGTGTAATGACCTGGAAATCCAAAGATCCACTATACTAACAATGCAGTGGGTAGTTTGCGTCTCTCCAACCTTTCTTATTTTTAACGTTTTTCATCTTCCACTCAATCTACACATCATCCACACATACACACATCTAATTGCTGCATTCCTTAGCTGTGATTATCAACTATTCTTCTATTTTATATTCATATTCAAAGTGCAAGCCCTTTATCGAGCCTTTTTGTTGTAACTATTGTTCCAGGAATTCTGCTCATACACAGAACTGTGCATAAAGACTTAGGACCTCAGTGAATTACGGTGTACCAAAACCCACCTTACTACACAAACCCCCTACCAAACTAGCAATCAGTGACTCATTGGTTCTTCACCCTAGAGCAAAAACACCAATGACTAGTCAACCCAGAACATGCGACTTAGATTACATGAAGTAAAGTGGATTACAAAAACACTCTTTCAATATACTCTTACACCAGTCAAAAACAAGATGTAAATAAAGAGACATGCAACTTTGAAATGTTTATTTCTAACGCCATACTCTCATGCACAGTACCTTAGAAAATACAACCAAACATATTATCATAAACAAGGTTGTCAGCATTGTTACTATTCTATGAAATACAAATGGAAAAAGCATCCTATAATGCTAAAGGTAAACAAATTTAAAATATACCTACATTTCACCCTCCCTACCTAGCAGATTAGTTTATAACTACAGAAAGTCTCATAGGATTACATGGGCAGACCCATACCTCTGGTACTCAGCAGTAGTGGATCACATTCAGTGCTCCACAAACTGTCAAGATACTAATGTTCTCCAACTGTGTGTAACTTTGACTCCACAATGGATTATGAAACGCGCAGGTATCAGAGGTGGCCACAGCTCCATAGGTATTATGGCTCGAACGTGCGAGGATCATTCTGAATAACAGACACAGTATTCAAGATAACCTTGATGTTCCATGCTCTCACTATACACACAAAACTAGCGAGGCAGTTTACAAATCTAAACAATATCACAAGTACGTGTCGTGTGCAAAGCAGAGTAGGAAAGCAAAAGTAGCGTGTACGCTTCTACTAAACCCATGCTAACTTAACAGGGTGTGAGTGCAATGCTCAGCCCCACGGCATCCTTTCTTGATCAAAGCACGTGATATAAACGTGGGCGAATTAGGAACACAGAGTCCATAAATAGCAGAGTCAAGTTCACATTTCTAAAAAAAAGTTATTCGCTCTTTGATAGAAAACAGTAACTAAATAATAAAGAATACGTAGAAAAATCAAAGAGTCTTAATCCAACAGCGTGAAAGCACAGTATGTAGCAACAGCCTCCAAGAGGAAGTCATTGTTCTCATGTGAAAACATTTCAGCCATCCAATTCAATAGTGGGAATAACCATACATGTTCCTCAACAACCGGAGCCTCTATCACCATCGGAGGAAAACTCGGGTCATCTTCAATGTACGGGTGTGTGCCAAGAACTCAAGCGCCGCTGAAAAAACATTCCAACGTCCCATTATTCCATGTGTTGCTGCTAAAGCCATAATCCTGCCACCAGAGCAGAGCACGTCATGAACCAGTAAGGGGCTCATCAGCTGGTCATAATCCGCGTTGGCAGACACTGTACTGCAGAGACACAAATCCAGGGCCCAGTCGAAATCACAGCTCAGGCAATGGAACACAGGTGAAAAAGGAAAATCAAAACGATAATCCATAAACTGCACTGGGGGGGGCGTGGCCACGGCGGCGATCGGAATGGCCGCCTTTCCGTGAAGCTCCTCCATGCGAGCTCCTGACGGCGGTGGCTGAGATGTAATCCGCTACTCCCGTCCTTCACATCCTGGCGGATCCGAGCACTGATGTCGCCCGACCATCTGGGTGACTTGAGAGCGTGGGAGCGGCCTGTGGAGTGTGAACGGCGGAAGAGAAGCGAGGCCTTTGGACCTCGGCGCCATCTTCTTAAACTGCGCCGGATCGCTGGTGAGTGCAGCGCGGAGCCTGGTCGCTGGGCCTTCGCCCTATCGTACGTCTCCTGCGGGGTCTCTCACGCGCTGCCCTTTCACAGTGGGGTCTACCGGTTCCTGGTGTGACCCTGGCCTATTGACCTGGAGGTGTGCCGGGACCGGGGCCTCGATTTGCGGGCCTGGGCCGGGAGCTGGGCGGCGGGCGGGGACTCTCGCTGGGGGACGACGTGGGTGGGGGAGGGGCGGGGTGTGCGGCAGCTGGGCGGCCGGGGGGCGCTGCTTAGTGATATTCGGCGGCCCCGCCTCGGACGCACTCGAGGAGCTTTTCGAATCCCTCCATTCCTCCTGCTCTAAGTGACGGGAGAGGGTCATTCCCCGCTCCACTGGACACAGCGGGTGCATTGCATACTTGGAACTGGGCCCCGGATGCTGCCCGACGCCATACCTCTCCGCGCGAGAGGCTGGCCTGGTTTTCATTCACCTCGACTAACCGCAACTCACAGTCAGACGCTGAGGCTTACCTGTTTGTGGAACTGTCTGGAGCTTTGGTGTTACTCTACCGCTTTCCCCCATTAACGAGTGACCCGCACCGTCTCTTCCAACTCAATTACACCCTCGGGGCTACCACTGAGATGGGGAAGAGAGACCTTAACCAAAGGAAGCTTAGCTTCGATAAGACTCCCCTTCTCGCTACGGACCCTCCACCTGGTTCGACAGCCGGGGCTACCAACTCTACTGTCTCGGGTGATGCCGCGGCTCTGGTCGCCACCATGATGGGTGAAATGCGCGCCGGCTTCACCCGCTTCGACAGCCTAGAGCAAAAACTTGCGGACATGGGCTCCAAGGTACAGGCCCATGACAGACGGCTCGATGTGGCTGAATCAAGGATATCGGACATAGAAGACGGCGCCTCAAAGTCGCTTAGGAGGCTGGAGCGGGTAGAGAAAATACTTAAAGACGTGGCCATCAAAAATGAAGACTTGGAAGCGCGTAGTCGGCGCAATAACATTCGCATTCATGGCGTGGCGGAGACGACGGCCACGGGCCGGTTTGACACCTTTGTCGAAACTCTCCTAATCGAACTATTTGGCAGAGACACCTTCACTGCTGGCTTTGTTGTCGACCGTGCACACAGGTCTCTGGGGCCTAAGCCTCGCCCTGGCCAACTACCACGACCCATTATCACCAGAATCATGAACTTCCGCGACCGCGACGCAGTGCTACGTGCGGCACGTGAGGCTGGTGAAGTGCAGTGGCAGGGCAGCAGGCTGTCCTTTTTCCCCAATTTCCCACTGATGTTCCAGGAGGCACGTCGCAAGTATAATGGAGTTAAATCCACCCTCCAGAACTTAGGACTTAAATACGGTATGCTGTGCCCAGCTAGGTTGAAGGTGGATGTAAACGGCAGATTCCGCATTTTTGACTTTCCCGCGGAAGCACAAGATTTCTGTCATGGCTACAAGAAGCAGGGCTCATCGGCTGCTTCTGGCTCAGCGCTGCATACTCCACCTCGCAGCGACACACAATCCAGTGCTGACCTTTTTGCTGAAACTGGCCAGGGCTGACCGCTCAGTGTTAACGAATTTTGGCACCCTTCTCGTACTACTGTTTATTGGATGTGGTCCTTCCAACGTTTATTGACTTGTCTCCTGTTCGGAAACCGATAGTTGGGACGCCCGCTTGGATTGGCGTTGCTACCCCCTATGGCGCAGGCCTTGTTGTTTATACTTTCTGGGGCTTTACTATATTTTTTTTGCAGCAATATTGTTTCTTTGGATGGTCATTACTTTTTGTAACTTGCACTGTTGTTCAGTTATTGTTTGGGGATCGCCTCTCTGGGGATTCTGGGAGGCTGGGTGGTGGGTGGGGGTTGGGATATGTTTTGTTTCAGTGGACATATATGTTTGTGAGTAATTGCGAGAATCATTGGAGTAGACTGTCGTATGCAAACTTGCCGAAGATTATCTTTACTGTGGAGTTATGGCCAGGATAGGTTTACAGTCTGGTCCTTCCAGACTGACTTTGATGTCTTGGAACGTTTGTGGTTTAAACACCACAAGGAAGCGCAAACAGGTGCTGGCATATGCAGCGCGGCATGGGGTGGATGTCCTCTTTTTGCAAGACTCATTTGGTGCAGTCGGACGTGGTCTCAGTGGCTAGGGGTTGGGGGTCACACAGTGTTTTCCTGCTATAGCAGATACGCTAGAGGTGTTGCAATTCTTGTGCACAAACGTGTCCCATTTGTATTGACTGGCAGTAAAACTGATGAGGAGGGCAGGTATGTGCTTATAATGGGAGTGCTGTTTGGATATAAGATCGCAATGGTGGGAGTCTATGGCCCCAATGTGGATTCCCCGGCCTTTTTCCAGGACCTACAGATGACGCTGCCTCACTCTGACATTGATTTGTTGGTTCTGGGGGAGACTTTAACATATTAATGAATCCTGACAGGGACAGCACTTCTCCCTCTTCTGACAGCAAATCCAGGGCCCGCTCAGTGCTGGCGGAAATTTGCTCTCACTTTTCCTTATTGGACATTAAGGCTAGACTGCACCCCCTCACACCTGATTATACACATCACTCTGGCTTCCACAATACCAGTACTAGAATTGACTATTGGCTCCACTCCCCGGGCATTGCGGGCTGGGTGGATGGCCTTTCCACGCTACCTCGCACCCTGTCCGACCACTCTCCCATTGTACTAACTTTGGCGGTCCCAGATTGGGGGGTTACGAAAGGCAGTGGCGATTCCCTGGTAGGGCTCTTCTGGACCCGACTTTTAAGGAGGATATCCGCACTGCCATCGACGACTATTTCGCCATCAATACCGGTTCTGTCACCTCCTGGGCCACGTTATGGGAAGATTTCAAGGCCACCTTACGTGGGGTTTGCATCGCAAAACAAGTGGGGTCCTTGCGTGAGATCCGCTCTACCCTGTCTCGCATTGAAACGGATATCACTGCTCTAGAGAAGGGGATCCTTGAGGATCCCTCAGCGGATCGTGAGGCTAAACGCCTTGAGCTACTTTTGGAGTTTCGGGACACTGCAGATAGGGAACTGAGGTTCATGGGTAAACACTACACTGCGCGACAGTATGGAGAGGGCGACAGGCCAGGCAAACTATTAGCGCAAATGCTTCGTCCGCCACACCAAGCAGCTTACATTACTGAAGTGCATGACGCACAGGGTACACAACAACACTCCACTCCCGATGTATCCAACACCTTCCTGTCATACTACAAAACCCTTTACACTTCCACACTCACGGGGAACACCGCAACCCGGGACCGTATTTGAATGAAATAGCCATGGTGTACCTAGAGAAAAACATGCAGGAGTTTTTGGCCATGCCCATTACACCAGATTTTATAATTGAGGCAATTGACTCATTGCAAAGCTCCTCTGCTCCCGGCCTTGATGGTTAATCAGCTGACTTTTACAAGGAATACAAGGAGGAACTTGTCCCTAGGCTTGTCGAGGTATACGCAGAGGCGCTGGAGGCGGGTGTCCTTCCACCCACACTCCGGGAAGCGGTCATTGTTTTGTTACCCAAGCAGGGCTGTGACCCCTCCTTGTGCAGCTCCTACAGGCCCCTATCCCTCTTGAACTTGGACTACAAGATTTTGGCCAAGGTCCTTACAATTCGTTTGGCGCTGCTCGTGGAAACTATCATTTAGTCGGCCCAGTCCGGATTTGTCCCACATCGATCCACTTCCCTCAATCTTCGGACGCTGTTTTCTGTTTTACACAGAATAGAGCCCTCCACGCCAGCTGCAGCAGTGTTCCTGGACGCGGAGAAAGCGTTCAACACCCTGGAATGGCCCTTTTTTTTGTCAATTATGAGACAAATGGGGATGTCTGCTATGTTTGTGGCGACGGTGGAGTTACAGTATTCGGCTCCCACCGCCCGGATACGATTGAACGGCACCATTACTGAAAGCTTTGCACTTTCACGAGGCACCCGACAGGGGTGTCCACTATCCCCGCTCCTGTTCATCATTGCGATGGACCCCCTGGTACGACATTTTCAAGAGAAACATCTCCACCGGGGGCTTCAGTTCCGCACCGGGCCACTACTAGTCTCGCTGTATGCCGACAACACTGTTTTGTATGTTCGGACACCTCAGTCAAACTTGGAACCACTATTGTTGGAGATTTCCAGCTTTGGCGATTACTCGGGCCTTAGCATAAATTGGCACAAATCAGTCACTTTCCCGCTCACCCCCTCCACCGTGCAGTGGACCTGCTCGTTCCCTCTAGAATGGAGCACCGACTCCGTGAAATATTTGGGCATCCACATCCACCTTGACACAGTGTCCATTGTCCGTTTGAATTACGGACACGCCCTTGATTTTTTAGAAGATCACACGGAACGCTGGATTCGCCTCCCACTGTCTATGGCTAGTCGGATTGCCATCATCAAAATGATAGTCCTCCCCCGGTTTTTGTAATTATTTAACAACATTCCAATCCCTCTCACCAAGATTTTTTTTTCACAACTCCGCTCCACACTTCTGCGTTTGATATGGGGCGGTAAAAACCCACGAGTGGCCTGGCGTACATTGACACTCCCTTGCGAACGTGGAGGATTCGGAGTACCAGATTTTTGCTTTATTACCTAGTGGCACAGAGTTCGTACACATACCCTTGGTTTCACCCGGATGCCAGGATTCCGTATATGAGACCTGAGACTGACTTGGCACTCCCTGTGGCCCTCTCTTCCATCCTTCCTAGGGGACTCCCTCGAGACCCGCAAGACATACAGCCTTTGTCCACTACATGTTGGGCCTGGGATAAAATACGACGCCTATTACACATTGAGAAACTATACTCGCCTGCACTGCCGTTGCCCAATTCTCACTGGCTCCCCATTACAGGCGAATCGGTGGTACAGCACACACTGTCCAAATATCAATTACACACGGTCGGAGACCTTTTCCCGGACGGCCATGCCTTTTCCCTTACGGAAGATCACCGCTTCACGGATAGGACGTTCATGGACTCATTCACGATGACTAGACTTCGCTCAGTGCTTAGGGCTGAATTCCCCACATTTCCGCTCCCACCTGATGACACCCCAGCGCTCACATTTATAATACAGAACCAGACGGGGGCACATCACATGTCGTATCTAAGTTGTATAAGCTATGCCTTGCCTCAGTTCCTTCCTCTGATGCAACGGTACGTGCCGCATGGGAGGGCGACCTGGGCATTCAGATCACAGATGATCAATGAGCGGCGTGTTGTGCTATCACGAGAGAAGTGTCCATTAACACCAGACATAAACTTATACACTTTAAGTTCCTAAGGAGGACGTACCACACTCCCGCACTTGCCCATAGAATTGACTCTAGTAGGCTACACAATTGCCCTAAATGCAAAGCCCCACAGGCAGATTTCGCCCATCTTTCCTGGACTTGCCCGCAACTGCATACCTACTGGCTACAAATGCACCGGGTTTTGGGGGACATATTAGGCATGGACCTGCAACCCACCTGAAATTGCGCTGCTTGGCTATGTTGCCAACTTCCCACGCCCTCTTCGTAAGCTGGCATCCATTGGCTTCCTTTTAGCTAAACGTGAAGTGGCGCTTCTCTGGTGTACTAGGCGCGCTCAGACAGTCCACGCTTGGCTCCGTAGTATGGCATACTGCAATGTTAACAGGGTTGAATATTCAGATATGATTCCAATTGCTTCCAGACCGATTGACATATGGGGGCCATACCGGAAGTACGTTGCGAAGCTCGCTCAGGAGGTACAATCCCAAGCGATCAACTCCTTTGATCCGGCGGGGGTGAGATAGGAAGGGCTACACTGCCACATAGGGCTTACCTCCATCGTTATTTTTGCATTCGGTTCTTATATGACTAACACTGCTGAGCTTCAATGTTTGTCGCTCCGGTGGCTTGCTGAGTGGCATCATGGGTTGCCTTGGGTGTTGCCTTTTTCATTGTGGGACTCCGGTGCCACTCCTGTGGTGTTTGGCAAGGGACTGGGCAGTACCTGAACGTTTGGATGCTTCAATTCCTAATGTGCCATACTGAGATAGAAATTGTTTCTTGTGCGGATTGATCTGCTCAACTGTACTCGCTATCTTACCGACTTGATTCATTCTTTGACTATTTTTTTTTTTCAGTTACTGTATGATTTCCTTTATTATTTCTCGTTTCGTAAAATAGCAAAAATGTACTATCGCACTGTGTCATTCTGTAAGTTTGCAATCCCACTGTGATAAATCTCTTTATTGGTTGTTGACTCAGCTTATTCATCCCACTATTTATCATGGTACATATGTATGTAAAAGTGGATTGCTTTCTTGTGCAATAAACAGATTTAAAAACAAATAATAATAATCCATAAGCTGCACTCAATGTAGCCAAAGGCAGTGCTCCATAGTAACTAAGCATTCAGTTGCGGAGCAGCAACAGCCGGGACATATTATCGTCTGCTGCAGGATGTGCATCCATATTTATGTAAACAAATTAATAAAAGCACACCAGCAACTAATGTGAGTATTAAGAGCAATCCATTAAAGATGCTGGAAAAAATAGAATGAAAAAATCCCAAAAAGACACCAAATATAATTTCTACAGGAGTCACAAGGCCACTGCTTCTAACTTTAAAAAAGTAAGGTAACCCAGTAGTCAAGGACGCATTAAAGATAGTCTAAATTGAGGGGGCGCTAGAGGGCGCACTGCGGCATGGCTGGCTAGCGAGTCAGCTCCGCCGGACGGTCGCGCTATTTAAGAAATCCGACCCTCAAAAACCCCGCCGGACTGCACGCAAAACACAGAATCGAGCATCGGAATGTGGGGCTGACGTCTTCAGACCCGGCGCCACGACCCGCTGTGCGGAAAGAAGGAGAAACAGCCGAAAAACCGGAGCCCCAGCGGACGCCGCGCAAAATGGCCGCCCGGGAGGCTCGAAGACCCGAGGTGCGTAATGGTCCCTAGCGCTTGTGGACTGCTGCGGACACTCGGCGCGGCTTGATGTGCGGCTACCTTGCATCCCCTAAGACTCGGGGAGCCTCCGCTGTCCCCCAGAACTCAGCGCCTCTTAAAATCGGCGTGCGTTCCACCGAGGGCAAGATGGCGGCGCCCGTGGAACGCACAATACTGGCGGCATTCACGGACAATACTGCAGGCTGGAGCGCATCGCAAGCTGGTGGGGACACCAGCGCATGAGGCGAGGCGGAGCGGAGGCGCGTAGATTCTGCACTGGGTCTCCCCGACCAGAACGCAAGCACATGTGGAGCGCTCGACATCACGAGACCTCTGGGAAGGCTGAGTGAGTACTGACCACAACACAAGGGAGGCTTGCAGGCGAAATACGCGGAGGCACCTAACGTCCAAGCGGGCTAACAGCGCTCACCACAACGACAGCTCGTGGGCGACCGCTCACGCAGTGGGGAGTGTGGAAGGGGACCCGTACCTCCACAGTGCCACGACTGAGTCTAGCACAGAGAGGCTCCTGCAGCACCCAACGTCCAAGGCCTAGCTTAGGGCCTGCATATAAACGAGCGAGCCCGCTGTTGTCCACGCACGGTGCAAGAGGAGAGACTGCGACACCAGCGACCCGTGCCAATTGCACCTCGAGCCCATTATAGGGCAGCGGCCCCAGCTCAACTGAGTGACACAAAGCACAGCGACGTCTCGGAATGGGGAAGCCCGACCGGAACCAACCCAAGCTCCAATTCGAGAAGCGAAACCAAGGGAAAAACAACCCTGCGGAATCGGAGGCGGAAGGGGGCCGGGAAACACCAGAGGGCACGGGCATGGAATCAGTGCTGAGGGCGATACAGCAGAGTTTACAAGAAATGAACGGCAAGCTGGATGATGTGGTGCAGAGGGTCGACAACATGGCGGCGAAAATTGAGCAGCACGAAGGGCGCCACGCGGAAGCAGAACAGCGCATCTCGAGGCTCGAGGACGAACAGAGCACCACAGCCAAGACATGCGAAGCCCTGGTGAAAACGGTGGAGGTCCTGAGAGCGAGGGTGGAGGACCAGGAAGCTAGGTCCAGGCGGAACAACGTTCGAATTTCTGGCCTTCCGGAGTCCACGAACACAGGGAAAATGGAGACCTACATAGAAAACCTACTCAAAGAACTGTTCGGAGCAGACCATCTTTCTCCAGTGTTCCTAGTGGAGCGAGCACACCGATCCCTGGCCCCAGTGCCGAAACCCGGAGCCGCCCCGCGAATGATCATCGCACGCATGCTGAATTACGGGGACAGGGACACGGTCCTGCGGATGGCGAGAGAGCTGGGGAAAATCAGGCACCAGGGGAACACTCTGGAGTTCTACCCGGACCACACCATGGCGGTACAGCTGGCTCGAAAAGAATTTGCCCCCGTCAAGAAGAAGCTGAGAGATTTGGGCATGGAATATGCCATGCTGTATCCGGCAAAACTCAAAGTCCTTACTGGCGGGAAACCTGTCATACTGCCAACGGTACAAGCGGCGCAAGAATTCATCAAGCTACAAGGAAAGCGGAGGAAACAACAAGACCGCAATGAATCGACCAGCGATGTGGAATGAGTGCATTGGAACGTTAGCGAGCTGGCGACAAGTTGGTACTACATATACGTGAAACGGATTTTTCTATGCACGGACACCTGCAGATAACCGCACAGACAGTGCACGCAACGTGGGTGGTAGCAAATGGACCGGAAAAGCACTTACAGACATGCAGTGAGTACTATCTCGGAGTATGGGAAGCCGCGGAGGTGCTGCTCCGGCCGTGAGTATAAGCAGTGCGCTTGCGGGCAGGTTGGGCTGGCTACTAGACCGAGTGGCAGGGGGTGGGTGGCCATGGCCCTGACCAGCCTTCTTGCTTGACTACTGGAGGTGAAAGGAACACTGCATACTTTGCGGGGTATCACCCCGATTTCAAGCTAGGACTAGAGACAAAGGGGATGACAGAGTAACGGAGAACGGATGCTTAAGCGATGCCGGACAGGCCGGCGGGAGAAACGGGGTTGGAGGAAATCGCAAGTACACTATTCACTAGTACAGCGCATATGCGACCGTCCACATCCACTATGTGGATGGAGATGTGTGAACCTGGTGACACCCCCAGGAGGGTGTACCCAGAACTATGTTGGATAACGACATTTCTGTTACAGTTAAAGTTAATACAGGGATGGCTTTGGCAAAGTTTGGGCGCTAAAGTGGGTGGGGGGAAATTGAAACAACTAAGTTCTAATAGACTGAAACCTCTGTATCTGAGAAGCATGGCGAACTCCTTTGGGGCGCACAGTCCGGTGAATGATGTTCCATTTATGTGTTTAGCATTGTCACTTTCACATGTTGCAAGGTACGGCGACGCATGCAAGCGATTCAGCAGGCACGCGGGGTATCCGCTGTGGTTAATACATTTCCTTACGCATACATATGTCTCGTAGGGGCACGCTTAAACTGATCACTTGGAATGTGAGGGGGCTGGGCAATCCGAAAAAGATTAGGCGGCTATTTGCGTATTTTGATAGACTGCACATTGATATTGTTTTGTTACAGGAGACGCACCTGGGGCGGGATGGCTCCTCAACACTAGGGGCACGTTGGGCTGAAACAGTGGTTCACTCTAGCTACTCGACATATTCCAGGGGCGTTAGTATATTGGTCAGGAAGGGCACGGGCCTGGAAGTTACGGACATACAGTGAGACACTGCAGGGAGATGCGTAATGCTGGCCGGAAGGCTCAGGCGCCAACAGATCCTACTGGTGAACACTTATGGCCCCAATGTGGACGACCCAGGGTTCTACAGCAAAGTATGGCACAATATTGCAAACACGGCAACACCTCAAATACTGTGGGGAGGGGATTTCAATGTCGCACTACAGGACGCACTAGATAGAGCAGCGCACACTTCAGAACAACATGGGAATGCTAGGACGATGGTGAGGGACGCTATGGACGATCTACATTTGGTGGACTTCTGGAGAGTTCGTAACCCCGGGGCGACAGCAGCGACACACGTAAATGCGGCGAACAATAGTTGGTCTAGGATCGACTACTGGCTGGGCTCACAAGATATACTCTCATGGGTGTCAGATGTTACACACTTACCGCGCACACTCTCAGATCACAGTCCGGTGCTGTTAGAAATAGACATCCCTCACTACGACCCACCCCCCTTCACCTGGCGCTTTCAAGCGTCGGCATTGAGAGACCCAGTGTATGTCGACACCATACATAATGCAATAAAGGAATACTTTGATCATAACAGCCCGACGACGGAGGACCCAGGCTTGCTATGGGAGGCCTTCAAGGCTACCATCCGGGGAGTATGCATCAGTACAGCATCTGGAATCCTCAAAGACATTAGGCAACAAATACGCACACGTGAACGAGCCATACAAACCCTAGAGCAGGCATACACACAAACAGGAGACACTAAACTCTTGGGGGATATCCAAGTGCTACTAACGGAGCATGCCAGCTTTGCGACAGACGAATTGAACTACGTGACTAAACGAGCAACCGCAAGGAGGTATGGCGAAGGGGGTAGACCGGGCAGGGAGCTGGCCGCTAAGATATGCGCAGGCAGAACACCACAAAATGTCACACAAATCACCACCAACACCGGGGAGGTAATCACTGACACTAAAGGTATACTAAGAGAATTTATGAACACATACGGTACACTATATGAAGCACGCCCTTCACCGTCACAGACGGACCTATTGAAATATATGGAGGACATAGAGATGGCCTGGCTAGCAGATGGTCATAGAAAGTATCTGGAGCGCCCAATCACAATTGAGGAAGTCACGGACACCATCAGACGATTACCAAATAACAAAGCACCTGGGCCGGATGGATTTGTGGCGGAATTCTATAAGGCATACGCTGACACACTTGCACCGCACTTAGTACAGATGTACGGAACAGCACACGAAGCCCAGACTCTGCCGGCGTCTCTAAGGGAGGCCCTGCTCATCACACTACTAAAGCCTGGCAAGGATGCTGATAAATGTGACTCCTATCGTCCGCTGTCTTTGTTAAACGTAGACACCAAGATCATAGCTAGTCTGCTGGCAGACAGGCTAAAACCTCTCATGCCAATGTTAATCCGACCAGATCAGTCGGGCTTTATCCCGGACAGGGCCACCACACACAACACCCGCACGCTGTTCGCATTGGCGCACTATCTGGCACCAGAGACGAAGGCAGTTGCTGTCCTGTTAGACGCGGCCAAAGCGTTCGACACCATCGGCTGGCCGTTTATCAGCGCGGTGCTGGTGCGCATGGGATTCCCATGGATATTTCAGGGATGGATAGCGATGCTCTACACAAACTTGACGGCACGCATCAGAGTAAACAAATATATATCAGAACCCATACCTATCTGCAGAGGCACTAGACAGGGATGCCCGCTTTCTCCAATGCTTTTTGCTTTGGTGCTGGAGCCTCTAGCCTGCAAAATTCGACAGCACTATCATCACTCGGCGATACAAATGCCCTCCCGTCCCATACACATTTCGCTGTACGCGGACGACATGGTGCTATATGTCAAAAACCCTGAACAACACCTGAATCCTCTCCTGAGGGAATATATCAAGTTTGGTCAACAGGCCGGCTTACAAATTAACTGGGATAAATCCTTGATACTAGCGCTCACAGACAGCACGCAACCGACTCCCCTGGATTATCCGTTAGAGTGGCAGGAGGAACCCACAAAATACCTGGGTATATGGTTCCACAGAGACCCAGAGGTAGTCGTCAGGACAAATTATGGGCGGACGATAGCTTCCCTAGAGGATAAAATTAAAAAATGGAACAGACTCCCTCTATCATTGGCTGACAGGGCGGCGATAGTGAAAATGGTACTCTTACCGAAATTTCTCTATCTATTCAATAACATCCCTATAAAACCTCCCGCTGCTGTCTTCCGAAACATCAAGACGCTTGTGCTCAACTTGCTATGGGCGGGCAAACAAGCAAGAATGGAACTGCGCACCATGACCTTACCATACGCTAGAGGAGGGTTCAAAGTGCCAGACTTTTATCTCTATTATTTATGTGCGCAGGCACAATACGCACATTTCTGGTATCATGAAGTGCCCTTTCTGACGCACGTTGCGGTAGAAAAGGGCGATGCCGACCCAATCCCTCTGACTAGTATGCTCACGCACAAACGCACCAAACTACATGAACGTGATATTAACACAGTAGACGCAACTGTAGAAGCATGGAGGCTCCTGGGCAAAGAAGCGAACTGTCTGCCAATATATGCACCTACTCTACCACTGGCGCACCACCCAGCCCTCTCGGTGACACAGGAACAGGTGGGAATGGATCTGTTCAGGCGGGCCGGAATAGACGCATTGGGGGACCTATACAGGGATGGTGTATTCCAAACACTCGACAAACTGCACTACATCACAAACCCTTCTCAGCTGTTTACTTTTAATTTTTTCAGGCTACATAGAGCAATACGTGAACACTACCCATCATATCCGGAGGAGCCACCCACACTAGCACCTTTACAACTACTCCTGACTACACCCAAGGCATCTCACATGGTGTCTAAACTCTATGCTAGTGCGCAAGGGGCAGTGGGACATACCACACTCAAGGCAAGGGACAGGTGGAGCGCGGGGCTCGTGGAGCCTCTGACGGAGGAAGAATGGGACTCCGCATGCATGTTAACGGGCATGCTCACCCCTAACGGGAACTTGAAAATAATCCACTACAAGTATCTGCATCAGGTGTACCACACCCCACACAGACTGCACAAACACGGGTTACGAGAAGACTCCAACTGCTGCAGGTGCAACCAGGCAGGGGCTGACTTCATGCATCTAGCCTGGCACTGTAGAAAGGTAGCGGGATATTGGGAACAAGTTGTGCAGGTCATGAATGAGATGTTGGGGGTTGACATGTCCTGTGATGTAAAGATCTGCCTGTTGGGTATCACTCCACACCTGAGAGCTTTGAAGCGTAAATTCTGTGCGGTCGCACTCCTGTTGGCTAAAAGAAGAGTGTCAATACACTGGAACAGTAAGAAAGCACCAGAGGTGAAACGCTGGATTGAGGACATGGTGTACTGCCGAGACACGCTTAATACATATGAGGAGGAACTGCCGATTGGCTCTAGGCCCAAAGATTACTGGGGATACCTGCGAGACTACTTACTTATACATGGCGCAGCAGATTCTGTAGCGTAAGCTGTGTGAATGAACACATGTGGATGACAAAAAAAAGACAAACAGTTATACAGGGCAGGCCCCCTAGGGGGGAGGATGCTGTGATGCAGAGGAAGGGTTACAGAGGTGAAACTACAAGTTGGGGACTGTACAGTTAAGTTAAAGTTTTAGTTGACTATACAAAAAAACCGAGAAAAGTAAGATTATTGATGTATAAGGTCGCGACGATAGCACTGATACGCGACGGATTTCTATCTACTAATGCGCCGCCGGTCCGCTGGATGTCGGCTGATGGGCTGTGTAGTTCAGGAACAGTTGCTCGTAACCATGGTTGCAGGGGGCCGGCCCGATGTGGTTGTAGGCGAGTGCACCATGGATGGTAAACGATTTGTATTCTGTATGATAAAAAAGTGCAATAAAATTCTTACACCAAAAAAAAAAAAAGATAGTCTAAATTAACTCCCCAAAATTCAAGAGCACAACTGTATTTAATAAATCACGCACTTCTGTGCGGGTGTTTGCTACATAAAGGACAAATATTTCTGTACCAGATATAAGAGCGACCTCTTTTTGAGACAATAGCGCTCTTATACGACTCCTTTGGTTGACTCTGCTTTCAAGGTCGAAATCGACAGCCAGATGGAAACATCCAGCTTCCCATGCAGAGGAGTTAACACAACTTTTTTTTTTAATCAAACCACACGCTCAGTTACCGTAATCATGTAAGAGATGCTTGCTAACATTGCACAACAATCTCCATTATTTCAAAGTAAATAACTTCCGTTTCCAGTAAACTGAACGGTGTTATGATAGCAGGTGTCGGACTACCTTTCAAAACTCAGTCCAAATTAGGCGCATCTTGTATACGAGAGCCATGCAATTGTATGGGTCTACAACTTAAGGAGTGATCTGGTACTATTGTGCAATCCTCGCCATTCACATAGACTTCTTTTCCCTTCCTCAGACACCTATATGTAAATGATAATAACCAAGCTTAATGGAGATAACCGCTCCCTAAACATTCATATCTGCCTATAGCACAGTATTTCATGCAAACCTCAAACTTAACCAGGTTAAAAAATAACGTTATGATACTGTGGATAAGCCACACACCTGAATTGGATCTCCAATGAGTGACCATTTCTAACCATTCTCAAAGCGCACCCTGTGCTCTGATTTGACAGTGAAAGAGTGATTGCACCATAGTTTGTACTGCTAATCATTCTCAGCATACGCTACGAATATGCTTCGAGGTTACGCATCGCATCAAAGCTTCCGCGTGACGTCATGTACGGCGCCCCGTACAAAAAAGATGCAAATGATTTTAATTGTTTAAAAACATATATTCATATATTTAATGAACATACTAACAGAAGACAAACTAGGATAATTATGGAATCTTTTTTTTTTAAGTTTTAAAAATCCTATATTACTTCTATATGGTATGAGTGCAGCTGCGTGCCCCTCCACCTGGTACCCTAGACTCCACCACGCCCAGACCCGGTTCATAAGCACGCGTGATCATTACCACAAAACCATTAGCACGCATATCGTTTTTCCACACATGCTTTTACAACTAGTATGCATTTACCACACATGATAAATGCATAATCTTAATAATGTTTTTTTGTTGACCAACACGTGTTGTAATGCCTGTGCCTCACGTCCTTCAAATTAGTTTCTAGGTATACGTGTGACCAAGTCTGATAAGATCGGAGGCCAAGGACAAACACCGTGGTATCTGTGGCACGAAATCTCATTGATCACAGAGAAAATATGCGCAGGGTAAAACGAAAGTAACAGGTATAATAAAAATAACGGAGGAAAACTACTAAAATGGCGGCTGGACGGAGTATGTAATCAACGTTTGGCGCCTCAACACTACATTTCAAATAAATATACATACAATATGTTTATTTATATATTACAAATGTATAGCACCGGATAACACACATGACCCGGGAAAAGAAAGCAGCAAATTTAATACCTAAAATCAGGAGAGGTTTGCTTGGCGAACTAGAAGAAAAAGAAAAAAAGTGCACTTGCAAACAAGGCTGCGCATGCGTAGAGAGTACAACTGATGCAGCAAAAAACAGAAAGTTTTACATACGGTCATAGAAATGTAGTTCTAAAAATTGCCCCCCCCCCCCTCCCCCCGAGACCTAATAAACAAACCGGACTTCAAGTTTTTTTTCACCTTTTCCACCGCGTACAAGTTCTGCACGAGTACCCCGCCATTTTACTTTTTTTTAAAATAAAAATTGAGCTAACGGTCCATGTTCCACCCCCGATCAAGACTATAGGGTCAGAATGTTTCTACCCTGCCCCCTTTCCTTATTTCTCAACTTTGTTTTATTATTTTCTTGTGACTCGGCTCTCGCGACAAACAAGATGGCTGCCAACATTTCCTGTTTTGGAGTATTGACAACCAATCAGCATGCAGCTTTCCATACGCGTACGCCTCGTTTTTCCTTTAAAAAAATAAAAATAAAAAATAGAGCCTAAACATCCATGTACGACCCCCTGAGCAAGCCTAGAGGGTCAGAATGTTTCTAAAAAAACTGAAAAAAACAAGTATAACAACGGGTCAGAGGAAAAATGTAACTATCTAGGCAACTATGTGTTATTGACAGAACACAATCACTGAATCGAAAATATTCATGGTGAAAAAATTGTGTTCCCATCAGAAGTAGTGTGGCTCACTGGTTAGAGGCGGCAGACCCGAGAGCAGAGGACGGCCCGGGACCAGGGTTCGATTCCCGGCGCGGCAGGTTTCTGGACCAGGGTCAGCGGACTCGATAATTCTCTCGCCTCGGTGCACACTCTGATCAGCGATCACACTCGGCAACTCTGGGCATTAGCTTGCCTCATCTTCACTAACGGCCCCACCAGACCGCCGGGGATGCCTGGTCTCACCCTGGAGATACCCATTAAGGGACCATCTCTCAGGGAAGCCAGGAAGGGTTTCGCAGCGGTCGAAGCGCCTTGGGACCCTACGGGTAAGTAGTGCGCTATATAAATGCCTATACATTTACATTTACATCCTGTACCGCCCTACATCATTTGGGATCCTTCACCCGAAGGAAGTGGAAATGAATCCACTTTGGATTAGGTAGATTGTGTCCTAATCGTATATGAAGGAAATGATGATGTATAAATGAAGACTATGTGTTGGTATCAAGGGGCAAAAATAATTAGCAATGCAAAAGGTGCTCTCTGTAGCGTGTGATAAAGTGAAGTTAATATTGGGTTGTGGGAGTGGAACAAAAAGAATTTTATTAGGATCCTACCCACACCCAAGGTTAAAAAACAGTGCAAAGTAGTGTTAACAAATAACTACTTAGGTTTTATCTAGGTCGACATGTTTCTGCAGTTTATTGGCTCACAGGATGCCCATCTGCTTCATCAGGACCTTTATGATCAAATGCTACTGCTGATAAAAGTGAGAAATGTGTACAAAAATCATATCACCTGGAATCACCGGTTGAAATGTTCCATTTGGTCACCAAAGGACAAACAAACATGCACACAAATGAAAAACACACAGTTAATGACGATAGTTACAGATACACAGAGAATATCTCGTGATGTTAGCTTAACTGCCAAATAATATTGGTCAATGGTTGTTAAGCAATCAACCAAGGAGACCAGGTAAGAACAGTCCTGGAATGAAAAATGGTTATAAACACTCACCCACAGCCTGGGGAATGAGCTCTCCACCTCACCCGGCAACAGCTCAGGTACAAATGGAGCACCGCTCTATTAAATGTGAAGAGAAATAATAATGAAAGAGGAAGAGTTCGCTCGAACTCTGTCAGAAACACACACACTTTTCAACCTGTTAGTGCTGCCGCTGTTTTTATTACAGCCCAGTGCAGGTGAAAGTAGATGGTATTTATAATTTAGCCTTTGAGTAGAACTGCAATAAGATTGCGTGATAAAGTGGGAACACAATTTTTTCACCATGAATATTTTGGATTCAGTGATTGTGTTCTGTCAATAACACATAGTTGCCTAGATAGTTACATTTTTCCTCTGACCCGTTGTTATACTTGGTTTTTTCAGTAATTTGCAGGGACTATAACGATGCTAGGTCAATAAACATTTCCCTCACACTCCCCCTTATTGTATTGTTGTTCTAGTGTAGTCAGAATGTTTCTAGCCTACCCCCTTCCCTTATTTCTCAACTTTGCTTTACTGTTTTCTTGTGACTCGGTTCTAGCGAGGCACAAGATGGCCGCCAACACTTCCAGGTTTCGAGTGTTGATAGACCGTTCACAGCCAATCAGCAAATAGCTCGCGCTCGTAATTGAACAGATTTCCGTACGTGTGCTGAACTCAGTCTCTAGATATCGCTATGATCTTACTTGCAATTTTCTCAGAAACTACTGAACGGATTCACACCATTTAACAAAAAGCACAATCTGCGAATAGAAATCTACCTCTCTGCCAAATTTCGTGTAATTCCGTTTAGCCATTCGGGCTGTAGCCCTGGCTAAAGGTCCCTATGGAAAATTGCATGGGGAAAACACGTTTTGGGACCCCCCTTTTTTCTCACCCCTACTTGACGAATCCCCCCCAAAATATATTATATATATATATATATATATATATATATATATATATATACACACAAAGAATTCCGTTCGCTTCTTCCAAATTTCGCGAGACGAACGAATACGGACCCACTCAGGTAGTTTGCAACAATTTTATTCCATGTGCTACACAATCTCCGCCATGACGCGTTTCGAGCCCTTGATCACATGACGTTGTGAATTAAGCCACCAACTATGAAGTGCATGTGCAGGTCACCTGACCCTGGGACATAGAAAACAGACTTTCGCCATGTTATAAGTTGTACTTGTGTAAACAAAGTTGATTAAAGACATTCTTGTAATAGTTCACATTACTGTTAGCTCTAAATTGTTAAAATACCATATTTACAACCACTTATTATGTAAAACTGCCATACTCCTCTATCGAGCGCCCGAGGTCCGGGTCCGGACTGGACGGTTGTTCTCTGACAGGATCCGAATCGGGAGAGGTACCAGACAAGGCTGCCCCCTCTCCCCTCTATTATTCGCCCTAGCGATAGAGCCGTTGGCGGAAATGCTCCGCACTTCCGGAGCCACCTGGGGCATCCCACTAGCGGATGGCATACACTCGGTGTCTCTGTATGCCGACGATTTATTGTTATATATCAGAGACCTCGCATGCATACCAACGGCGATCACAGACATCTTTCGGACATTTGGAGACATGTCGGGACTCCACGTTAACTGGGCCAAATCGGGAGCCTATGCATTCGATGGCGAGATGCCACAGTGTGATGTGCGCATGATGGGGGAGACGCTCCGATGGCACCCGACGGTATTTAGGTACCTAGGGATCTTAATATATCGAGACCCCGTGGATCTCCTGGAGGGACACCTAGTGAGAGCCATATCCTCGCTCACGGCCCAGGTCACGTTCTGGAACTCCCTCCCACTGAATGTACCGGCCAGAGTGGCACTAACCAAGATGATAATGCTTCCCCGGCTCCTCTATTACTATACTAACCTGCCAGTGTATGTGCCGGCGCGCATATTTAAGGGATTGGAAACCCTCACCAGACGCCTCATCTGGAATAAGAATATTTACAACAAGGGGTGGTGAGGGACAGAGTCTCTGAATTAAGCAGAAAGCTCTCACCCAGTCAAGAGATCAGGGCTAGATCCAACACCGTCCCTTTCTCACTGCTCCATCAGGATTCAAGCAAGCCGGGCCGAAGAGGCTGAAATGCCAGAAACCGGTCCCCGGTAGCTTGTCTCCTTTCTGGTGAAGAATTGGCTTGGTAGTTTGGTCTGCCCTGTTCCCATGATGCACTGGGCCAGGGACAGACTAATTTGCATATAGCCAGGTTCTGAGCTGGGATGGGGCAGTGAGATAAATAACGGTGATGGATCAAGCCCTGATCTTTGGACTGGGTAAGAGTGGTCTGCTTAATTCAGACACTCTGTTCATCACCACCCCCTTTTCTGTATCGTTTTTGGCCACTATAGGTGTGGCAGGGTATACTCAGACATGAGTCCCTTTCTCACTGCTCCATCAGGATTCAAGCAAGCCGGGCCGAAGAGGCTGAAATGCCAGAAACCGGTCCCCGGTAGCTTGTCTCCTTTCTGGTGAAGAATTGACTTGGTAGTTTGGTCTGCCCTGTTCCCATGATGCACTGGGCCAGGGACAGACTCATTTGCATATAGCCAGGTTCTGAGCTGGGATGGGGCAGTGAGATAAATAA
This sequence comes from Lissotriton vulgaris, assembly GCF_964263255.1. Lineage (NCBI taxonomy): Eukaryota > Metazoa > Chordata > Amphibia > Caudata > Salamandridae > Lissotriton > Lissotriton vulgaris. The sequence goes on along the minus strand of NW_028250610.1, from coordinate 63,073 downwards.
CGGTGATGGATCAAGCCCTGATCTTTGGACTGGGTAAGAGTGGTCTGCTTAATTCAGACACTCTGTTCATCACCACCCCCTTTTCTGTATCGTTTTTGGCCACTATAGGTGTGGCAGGGTATACTCAGACATGAGTCCCTTTCTCACTGCTCCATCAGGATTCAAGCAAGCCGGGCCGAAGAGGCTGAAATGCCAGAAACCGGTCCCCGGTAGCTTGTCTCCTTTCTGGTGAAGAATTGGCTTGGTAGTTTGGTCTGCCCTGTTCCCATGGTGCACTGGGCCAGGGACAGACTAATTTGCATATAGCCAGGTTCTGAGCTGGGATGGGGCAGTGAGAAAAATAACGGTGATGGATCAAGCCCTGATCTTTGGACTGGGTAAGAGTGGTCTGCTTAATTCAGACACTCTGTTCATCACCACCCCCTTTTCTGTATCGTTTTTGGCCACTATAGGTGTGGCAGGGTATACTCAGACATGAGTCCCTTTCTCACTGCTCCATCAGGATTCAAGCAAGCCGGGCCGAAGAGGCTGAAATGCCAGAAACCGGTCCCCGGTAGCTTGTCTCCTTTCTGGTGAAGAATTGGCTTGGTAGTTTGGTCTGCCCTGTTCCCATGATGCACTGGGCCAGGGACAGACTAATTTGCATATAGCCAGGTTCTGAGCTGGGATGGGGCAGTGAGATAAATAACGGTGATGGATCAAGCCCTGATCTTTGGACTGGGTAAGAGTGGTCTGCTTAATTCAGACACTCTGTTCATCACCACCCCCTTTTCTGTATCGTTTTTGGCCACTATAGGTGTGGCAGGGTATACTCAGACATGAGTCCCTTTCTCACTGCTCCATCAGGATTCAAGCAAGCCGGGCCGAAGAGGCTGAAATGCCAGAAACCGGTCCCCGGTAGCTTGTCTCCTTTCTGGTGAAGAATTGGCTTGGTAGTTTGGTCTGCCCTGTTCCCATGATGCACTGGGCCAGGGACAGACTCATTTGCATATAGCCAGGTTCTGAGCTGGGATGGGGCAGTGAGATAAATAACGGTGATGGATCAAGCCCTGATCTTTGGACTGGGTAAGAGTGGTCTGCTTAATTCAGACACTCTGTTCATCACCACCCCCTTTTCTGTATCATCTGGAATAAGGGGAGACCCCGGGTAGCACTGAAGACCCTGTACGCAGCCACTGACGCTGGAGGCTTGGCGGTTCCCAATCAGGAGCTCTATTACTTAGCAGCACAGCTGCAATGGGTCGCTTACTGGCTGAGCGGCAAGAACCTGATGGACACGGCCACAGCCGACACCACCCTGTCTCCCGTACAGGTGTTAACGCTCTTCCACCCCCTAGCACAGGGCCGGCCCCCCACGCAGGTCCATGTGGCGGTAGCCAAGCGGTGCTTCGTACGGAGCCTCAGACTCACCAAAACTACGGTGCCCTATGCTCCGAACCTACCTCTACTGGGGACTCCCTTAGGTGCTGGCGCACTGTCCTCGACCGAGCTGCGCAGCTGGACTGCGGCAGGCTTGGACGAATTGGGCGGCCTGTATAGCGACGGAGAGCTGTTGTCCTTCGAGGCCTTGGCCGCGGACACAGAACTGCCAGTGGGTCAATTTCTGGCGCACGCCAGACTCCTCCATGAGCTGACGAGGGCATGGGGTGACATCAGCCACGAGCCGTCCGCTCATCTACTCATCCAGTACCTACATGTGATGGGCGATGGGTCCCACATTGTGCATTGGCTTGCACAAGCACTACACAGTCATACGCAATTTTCCTCTCAGAGACTGAGGGAAAAATGGGCGACCGACCGAGGCACGGATTGGACGGACAAACAGTGGGCCGCTATATTAGCGGGCGCCAGAGTTATCCCCCGCAACGCGCGGTTCAAGATCATCCAATATTACATCATTCACCGCGCTATCTATCTCCAGACAAACTGAATCGCTACTTCGGACTCGCTTCGTCGGCGTGTCCCAGATGCGGCCTCCTGGACTCGGACTTCCTACATGCACTCTGGAGTTGCGCCCACCTCACCTCGTACTGGTCGGCGGTCACGGACATGTTGACGGCGGCCACAGGCGATACCCTCCCCAAGACGTGGGAAGTGTGCCTATTGGGACTCTACAAGAGAACCAAGCAGACCAAACTGCGGGCGCGCTTTTGGGACTTAGGCCTCATTACGGCCAAGCGCCTTATCACAAAACGATGGAAAAGCGCTGCCCCGCCGCGCCCTGCGGACTGGCGTCGCTCTCTTGGCAACTGGGCTTGTGCGGAGAGTGTGTCTCTACACAGGGAGGAGACCGCTGGCCTACGGAAGTACCCGATCGCCCAGGACTGGGATGCTGCCCTGCTCGCATATCACCGAGCGTGCGCCCAGGCCGGCATAGAGTACCGCCCCGACACGGAATAGAGGGAGCCCGGTTGATTGCCGACCGTACCTGGCACAGGCTCCGCCGCCCCCCCCATCCCCCCGCCCCTCCCCACCCTCCTCCCCCCCTCCCCCCCTCCATCCCCCCTCCACCTCTTCCCCCCGACAACTGAGGCCTTACACAACGGAGATGTCCCCTACCACTCACCCCCCCGCCTTTCGCCTCCCCCCCCGCCTCGCAGCCGCAGCGACACCGCATCCTCAACTATCCCCGCCCCTGCGCGACCCACACAGGATGCACCACACACAGCTAGGGTTCTAGATACACTACTACACACGCAAATGCTAGTCCAACAGTTATTGAAATGTTTCTCCCTCCCCTTTTTATTTCACTACCCAGTTATACCTTTTGGTTGACACAGAGACTGTTCATACTGTACTCATGATGATGCTCGATCCCCCTTCCCCGTTTACGTTTCACATAATGCTGACTGGATGCATCCATGACCAGGAAGCGGGCACCCAGCGACCCATACGACAACGGAGGGTATGATACTGCCTCTTCCCGCTGCTGTACTAACCAGGGAACTCAACTTCAAACAATGACTGTTGGCTTTCGTGACCACGCTGGTCCTTTTGCAGTGCTACGAACTACGAGCACTGCAGCCTGAGACATTTCCTGGCACCGTCACTTATGGACTAATGCACCTCCACTAGCCACTGTTTATTTTCACTCATGTATAACTGACATGTCAACATGTACTATTTGCTGAGTACCGTTTGTAGTAATACTGCATTGTTATGACATTGTATGAATAATTACTGACTTATCTGTGAAACTAAATAAAGTTTGGGACCGTTGGTCTTAAAAAAAAAAAAAAATTATGTAAAACTGCCATATATACACAATCCTATATTGTGCAAAAATCTGCAAATACATCAATTAAATATTTGGTAAAAAAATACATAAATATATATAATATATAAATATATACTTTTATACCCTTAAATATAATGCTCTATTGTGCAAATCGGTACAAAAGGGGGTGGTGATGGACGGAGCATCTGAATCAATCAAATACTCACACCCAGTCACAAGATCTGGGTTTAATCCATCACCGTTCTTTAGCCCACTCTGCCACCCCAGTTCAGACATGGCTATATGCAAATCAGTCTGACCCTGTGCCTCATGGGAACAGTCCAGCCCGAACTGCCAAGCCATGTCTTCCCTGGACCGGAAACAAGCTTCCGAGGACCGGTTTCTGGCATTCCAGCCGTCTTCAGCCCGGCTTGCTTGAATCCAGTGGCAAAGTGAGCAAGGGACTCACGTCTGAGCATACCCTGCCACACTTATGGCGGCCAAAAGCGGTACAAAAGGGGGTGGTGATGGACGGAGCTCACTTTGCCACTGGATTCAAGCAAGCCGGGCTGAAGACCGAACACCAAAACGCGTTGATGCATGGATAAATAGAACCCAATAAAAGCCCAACGAGATAGCAGATATACCATAAGTTTGGATACTGTAATTTCTGTTCTAAAAATTATATATGAGGCTAGTGGGTCAGTAAAGCACGTTAGTAGGAATCTTTGAACCTACAGGTTAATAGGGGTTGTGAATTGTGATTTACTATATACCGGGAAGCTGTGATAGCCTAGTAGTAATACATTTGTGGTTTTTATATAATTTTGTTTTTTAACATTGTATGTTTTATGAAATATTGTGAACAATTGTCTCAAATGTGATAATACTATGTATGTTTTTAAATAATGCCTTTCAGAAAGTTATCTGAATTTTAATGGAAAAAAACACAAACAAATAAAATACAGAGTGTAAACGTCATATTTTCGTGTTGGTTTGGTACATATATAAAAATCGTGTTGCTCTTAAGGTTTGGGTGTGTATGAAATATAAGAGTGTGGAGAAAAGCATGTGTAGTCCAGGGATCCCTTTTTGACTTTCAGTGTCGACAGTACCCTGTTACCTGGAACTTAGTGGGGTCTTCTCTCTTGTGAAAACAATACTACATACTCCAGGCCAATAGGCTATCGGGCAAGCCGGGGGTGGGGATGGCAGCCATTATTCTACAGAAGCACACATTTACTGCTCTTGAGATTAGTGGTGTACCTCGGGTCGACAGCCTCATCCTAAAATTTGAATCCCCCAAGTCCCCCTTTATTTGTGCCCTCTTCTACCGACCCCTGACCACATGCCCTTATTCCCTCAACTACTAGGCGAACTAATCTCCCAGTTAGTTATCAACCACGGCAGGATAATTATCCTCGGAGATTTTAATTATTGGCCCTCTGATGCACACAAAAGTGCCAGCTCCGTCGAGTTTACAGACCTTTTGTCAGGTATAAACTGTATCCAACATGTGCACAAGGCCACCCATGACAAAGGACACATTTTGGACCAAGTCTGGACCTCCAACCTCGAAATTACAACCCCATTAGTCTCCCCGTACACATGGTCAGACCACCATCTTATCTCGTTCAGTATGGCCTCCATCCCTCCCATTAAACCTCCCCCGGCGGGCAACCTCCTGGCCAGAAACTAGAAGCGGGCCAATATTGCCGATTTCTGCACGCTCTTAACAGCCACCTCCCCCTCCGACCAAGGTTCCCCCTCTGATCAAGGCTCCCTCTGTCATCAGGCATTAAACCTCGACCAATGGCTTGAATCAGCCAGTAATAAGATTGCCCCTTCAAGAGAACCAACCTTAAACGCCCCCATGATGGCCAACGCTGGTTCCCCGATGAGCTGAAAAGGAAGAAACTGGCACTTAGACAAGCAGAGTGCCATTGGAGACGAGCGTTAGCACCTGGGGAAAGAGCCATCTATGTAGCCTTGCTAAAAGACTATAAAGACTCCATCCTCCAGACTAAGACAGCCTATTTTTCTTCAAAAATCACAAACTCAGCTACGAAAACTAAAGACATCTTTGCAATAGTCGAAGAGCTCGCGCAACCCGACAGAGTAATCGCTAAACCTGTCACCTCACAAATATTATGAGACTCCCTGAATTCGTTTTTTATCGACAAAATCGCCACCATTAAAAACAATATTCCCACCCCCACATCCCTGAACCACCCCTCCGATCTCATGTAAAAAAAACCTTTACGCTGGACCAAATCCCCACGATCTCCAGAGAGGAGTTTCTGATTCTCCTAAAAAGGGTGGAATCCGGGTCCCCCAATGACTGTTGTCCTCCCCATATCTTGCAAGAGGCCTTCCTTACCTGCCCTGACCCGCCCCTTTCACTCCTTAACAACTCCTTCAAATTAGGTATTGTCCCAGACACCTTTAAACATGCCGTGATTGCCCAGATTCTAAAAAACAAACAAACGCTGATCTGTCGGTATTGAGTAACTTTCGCCCAATCTCCCTGCTCCCCTACCTCAGTAAGATACTAGAGGCCCATGTTACAAACGGCCTCAGCTCATTCATTTAGCACTCTCAGTTTCTCGACCCTCGGCAGGCGGGATTTAGACCAGCCCACTCTACGGAGTCTGTCATTCTGGCGGTCATGGACGAGCTTAGGAGAGGAGCCGATAAAAACACCACCCAGGCCCTGGTGCTTTTAGATCTGTCAGCCACTTTTGACACAGTCGATCATAATCTCCTGATCGACTGTGTCAGTAATGCTGGTATTCAGGGTCTGGCCCTCAGATGGATTTCCTGCTTCTTACATAAGCGATTCCAGGCAGTTCGTCTGGCCAACTTTTCGGCCAAAAAAAACAGGTTGACCTGTGGGGTCCCCCAGGGTTCTTCTTTGTCGCTTCTTTTATTTAATTTATACATGCAACCCCTGATCGTGTCCTTACGTAATAGCCCGGCCATAACCTTTAATTATGCTGACGACCTCCAGTTGGTGTTCGTCATCGACTCCTCTAATACATCAGTCATTAATTTCCAGTCTACCATGACCTCCATTAGCGAGTGGATGTACACCAATCAATTAAAACTTAATCCGGATAAAACGGAGCTGATCCTGATTGGAAGTGCTGCCCACACCTGGAATTCCAGCTTCTGGCCCCCACCCCTGGGCAACCCCCCTCGCCCAGTGGATGCTGTAAAAAGCCTTCGGGTCATAATCTCCAATGACCTGTCCTTGAAATCCCAAATTAATGCAGTGGTATCCTCCTGCTTCTTCCAACTTCGCAGAATTCGGAAGATCTGTCGATTTTTGACCACTGAGGCCCTCACTCTTGTTATCTTGGCCCTGGTCATCTCTCGCATGGACTATGCAAACTCACTCTACATTGGCATTCCAACATACCAACCTCGCCGCCTACAGCTGGTACAAAACCAAGCAGCCAGGCTTATCTTCCATCTACCTAAGCATCAACATGTCAGCCCTTTAATGAAGAGCCTCCACTGGCTCCCGCTGACCAAACGCTGCATATTCAAATTGGGTTGTACCATGTTTAAAAGCCCTTGCTGGCCAGGGCCCAGCTTTTATCTCCTCAAGGATCCACCACTATGCCCCTGTACGTGAACTCCGCTCCTCCCACCTCAACCTGCTCATGATCCCCACCTTTAAATGGAAAAAACATGGCGGCCTCAGATTCTCCTTCCTGGCCCCTTACTTCTGGAACTCTCTCCCGACAAAACTTAGATCTGTAACCTGCTATTCCCAATTCAGAATACGTCTCAAAACCCTTCTGTTCTCACAAGCATATGAGTAAGCTTCCATCATTCTGCTACTGTTGCCATCCCGCTCTCAGAACCATGAAACGGCTTGGTGCAAGTGCGCTCTATAAGTAATTTTAACAGAACATAACATAACCTGCTTATCGCATGGGCAGTGAGACTGGTGTGGGGCACTGTCCGGATGTGGGGCAGTGGGACGGGTATGTGGGCAGTGGGTCGGGAGTGTGGACAGTGGGACGGGAGTGTGGACAGTGGGACGGGAGTGTGGACAGTGGGACGGGAGTGTGGACAGTGGGAGGGGTGTGTGGGCAGTGGGAGGGGTGTGTGGGCAGTGGGAGGGGTGTGTGGGCAGTGGGACGGGTATGTGGGCAGTGGGACGGGTGTGTGGGCAGTGGGACGGGTGTGGGGCAGTGGGACGGGTGTGGGGCAGTGGGTTGGGTATGTCTGGTTACAGGTGCGGGGCCCCATGACAGCAGCCAGCGGTGCCCTGTAGGGCTGTGTGCACACACTTTTTTTTGCGTGGGCATTGGAACGGGTGTTGGGCACTGTTCGGGTGTGGGGCAGTGAGATGGGTGTGGGCCACTGGGACGGGTGTGTGGGCCACTGGGACGGGTGTGTGGGCCGTGAGATGGGTGTGGGGCAGTGAGGCGGGTGTGGGGCAGTGAGGCGGGTGTGGGGCAGTGAGGCGGGTGTGTGGACAGTGAGATGGGGGTGGAGCAGTGAGACAGGTGCGCGCTTTATGACCGCAGCCAGCAGCGCCCTGTAGGGCCGTGTGCAGCTCGTCTGCAGATATTGCGCAGCAGTACGATGCGGTTCGGGTAGTTTCCTGTCAGTTGTGAGCAGTGCCCAGGGCGTGGCTTGCACTGTTTTGCTCCTAGTGAAATGCTGCATTGCACAACCACGCTACCAGCCCAGTCTCGAGCGAGTGCTGCCTGGCCCCAAGACCAAGGCGGTTGTCGACTCCACCAGAGCCCTCTTCTGTAAGAAACACACCCCGAAAGTGCCCTCTTGGAACCCTGTGCGCCCATGTGTGGGTCCAAAGAAGTCTCAGCGCGGTCTTGTAATTTACAACTGAATGAGAGGCTGCTGGGACCAGAGCAAGTGGAGCCGGGGGTGGGAGGGGGGGGGCGGGGGCAGTTAGAGAGAAGGGGAGGGGCTAGAAAGCATCCTGGGCCACTACCCATGGCTTTGGGTGGGCCGGGTCCTGCCGGTGCAGGCAATACTAACAAGAGGACCCCAAGCTTAGCCAGAGTCAGGCCTCTGGATCGATCCTTAAGTGGCTCTCCCGCCTCCCTCTAGGTGTGGGGCCATACCCAAAGGTGGGTCATTACAAGTGAGAGTGGGCTCTGAAGGCGAGTGGTGGCCGATGCAGATGTGGGACTGGTCGGTGCACACCCTCCTGGAAGCAAAGGTTTCAGTGGTGGGGCTTCCTGAGCGTGGGCCCAGCAGTACACGGGTTAATAGTTTTACTGCTGGGCAAGGGAAGTGCTGTGTTCGGATTACCTATTACTCATGAGCTGAGCTTTGAAGTGAGCGCCTGGGGTGGGGGGGGGAGGTGAGCGTGTGCCAGCAGGTACAGGAACTGAGAGATGCTCCATCAAAGAGGGCTGCCCCATCCCCCCAGTTACATTGCTCCAGTCAGGTGAGGGCTAGAGGTCAGCAGCCAGAGCTGCACAGCAGGGAGATCAAAGTCATGGAAGGACTCTGCATCTGGGGCAAAGGGGTGGGGGCAGAGGAGGGAAGGGTGATAGAAAGAGTCGAAGGGGGGAGGGAGCGAGGAAGAGGGAATGGAGAGGGAGATACTGTGAACAGAGTCAGGGAAGGATAGAGCAAGAAAGAAGAGAAGGAGGGAGAGGGCATGGATTAGAAGGGTTTTGGGGGTATAGAACTGGAGAAGGCATGGAAAGAGGTGAGAGAAAAGGAGGAAAGGCAGGGCAAAGGCGAGACACAGGAGGGTGACTGGGAACGAGTGAGAAGGAGCAAAGACAGGGAGGGCGATGGACGGATGGGAAGAGTGAAGTGTGAGAGGAGGAGACAGTGTGGGAAGAGTACACGGGTAGGGAAATAAAAGGAGGGAAGGGAGAAGAGGGAAATGAATGAAGAGAGTGATGCATGAAGAGCAGTGCTTGAAGTGTGCCAGGGCATTCCCCGGTAAAGCCAACAATGAACACTGAAACAGACCCTATAGGGCACTCTACTTCAGTCATTTGCCAGCTGAAAAACACGTCCTTCTTCTCTGTCACAAGCGAGTGCTGCAACGCGATGTCACCACAAGTCACCACACAGGAACTGAGACAGGCGGCTACATGTTATTACCATTGGTGTTCCACGGCCTAGAGCATTATTTCATGGCAAATGAATAACTAATGTACTGAAACTTTTAAATGCATCATGTTGTAAATGCTTCTGGTCTGCGTAAAGGTGCTTCATTAGCTATTAAATAAAATATTCAAATATGCATTATGCTTCACCAGTCAGAGCCCGTTTATGCATTTGTCAAACACAGGATGCTATTTCACCTGTATTGTTTACATAGCTAATGCTAAGTGTAAAGGCTTAAAGTCACACTGGTATTAAGGCCCCACCATCTTTTTCATCCCAGTTAAATCACTGATGAAGAGGGAGGGATGGATGCGAGGCACAAACACAGAGTTAACAAGTACGCAGAAGGAGAAACTAGGTGGACAAGAAAGGAAAATGGAGGACAAAATCATAGCAACAATAGAATTTGTAAGGATGAAACAGAAATAAACACTAAAAGGCATATACCGAGGGCTTTAAGTGGGATGAAACAATGGGGGGGAGATGGGGGGTCTCTTAAAGGGGCGTGGTTTAAAAACAGTAAGCTAAAATCTGTGCTTAGCATAGTGTGCCGCCCGACTTGTATTTTGCTGTTTCTGTCATTGCATCCAGATATATGATACCACAAACATCAAACCTTCAACAAGTCAGGACTATTGACCAAGTCAGGACTATTGACTTAGTCAATTGTTGTTAGTTGCATAAGATAAATAAACAGCAACTATGGTTTGTATATAATGTTGAAAAAGCTTCCACTTAAACCCCTGGTGTGAATTTTTCCTGGAAAGCGTACATGCCTGTTTGGCGTAGTGGTGGAGGGGTGGCGGTGGATGCGAGGCCGCCAGTGGGTGTGTGCGGGAAGGGGGGGGCTCACAGCGTGGTGTAAATAGAGCAACTTGGATGTTTTTGTTTTTTAAAGCGGCCGCGAAAGTGTCTTAATCTGTTGAATAAACTAATATGGCAATACAGACCAAAATAGTGCTTAGAGTGGAAAGCAACAGCAACCAAATACAAAATAAAGAACAGAAGTATAAATTAAAAGGACTTTTTTAAACAAACGAAAAAACATTCACAGGAGCAGTCTATTGTAAAGTGCTTGGACCCAAAAAAACTGTTAGAAAGCTGGAGAAAGGGAGAAATATCGGAAGACTGTATTTTTGCATACAGAGCAAGACACACATAATAAATTAGGTAAGAGAGAGTGAAATAAAGGCCACGGGTAAACAGAGTTTGTGTGCTCCGCTCTGCCCCTTGCGGTGCCTGCCAGCTGCTGCTGTTGTTGAAAGGGATGGGCTAAAAGGGAGGACAGCTGTACCTGTTTTTGATCACGTTCGCGGCCACTTTGATGTTCTCAGTGGCCGTGCGGCTCACTGAGAACATCAAAGTGGCCGCGAAAGTGATCACGCAGGCTGACAAATGGTGTGCGCGCTCGGCGCACAAGGACTGTACCCGATCCGCCTGCAGACTTTGGGAGCACTTTTAAAAGCCTCTTATTTAATATCTCGCAGAGCATCGCTTATGCAGTAGCTAGGCGAGACCTAAAAATATGTTAAAAAGGGAAAAATGGTATCAAATGAAAATGTATCGAATGCAATATCACAGACTTCTTTTGAAAAGTATTCGCTTAAAAAAAACTATCCATTTTCACTCCTATCATAACGCACGGACCTATTCCAAAAGCAACTGACCCAATACACGCTGTAGCAGCACTCTCGGACTCAAAAGAGCCAAATTTACGTTTCTACATTTATTTACATTAGGGAAGCAGATAGTTTCAAACAATAGCTTTTAAAAAATGCACACACAACATAATTGATAACAAACAAATGCCATCAGTTAAGCTGAGGAAATAGAAATTTTTAGGCAGTCAATGTGTCCCCCACTCGCACCCCAACCATGCACCCGTGCTCCATGTATGTTGTGTAATTCCCTTCCCGTGCCTGCCATGAAGACGCATATGCATTTGCGTCCAATGTTAACATGTCAGTTATTCAGTTCTCCAAGAAAACCACGTTAATTTGGCTTTTAGGCCTATGGTGCCAACGTCTTTACATGGTACACTTTTAAATATCGCAAAGCACACGTTCTTCACGTTTTCTGGCTCAGTCGAGCCAGGCCCTTAATTGAGGCTCCGAGTCTCTTTTGCCTCTGAAAGCTACAGTTTAGGTATGCATCCCTGACCTCTACCTTACTCCCTGCTCAGGCGAGCGGTGCCCGGCACGGCCTGGCCTGCCTGCCAAGATGGTATTTTGCCTACAAGTTATCTGCTCAGCCTCCGCAAAAACACATTCCAGTTCAGTGAAATAGGTAAACATATTCCAGCCTGCAGAGCAAAGGGCCCAGCTTTCCTGTCTCCTTGCACGTAATTTACTGCACCCGTTACCATGGTAGACCCATGGCCCCCGCGCATTGCATGAAGGACTATATGCACGCACTAGCATACAGTATTGAACGGCCTCTGCCCGAGAGACCTTTTACTTCAGACAACACATCCTCCAAAGATAAGATATCAGATATGTTATAGGTGCAGGTCGTTCTGACACCCCAGACACCAGACTCCTCTACTAGTGCTAAAGTCAAGCCCCCAGCTCTCCCCAGTTACACGTCATGCTCAGTTGCGCACGCATCCAGGACAAAGGTTTCTGCTGACCCTGCAGAATCTCTCTATGCATCCACCCACCTATGACACTTCTGTGACGTTTCCAGTACACACCTCCGTGTACGCCCCTGTACACGCCTTCTTTTACGCACATGTGTTCTTATCTCTTCTCTTTTCACTTGTTACGCCTACTGTATTCATTTCAATTATACAGTTTTACTATATATATATATTGTGATGTTAATAAAATGTTGAATATCCCTTCCTGAACCTTAGTGGTGATGGAACCCGATGTCCAGTATCTCGAGATACTTAATTAAAACCCGTATGACTCAGATACGACGGACTCTGCCTCTCATTTTTTGAGCTATCCTTATTGTCATTTAATGTATAGAAAAATAGTCCGGTAAATTTATTTACCACAAAGCATGTATTGAAATAGCAACCAAAGACATGGACATGAAGAAAAAAAACAAAAAACAAAGAAAGCAAGGGAAACTATATGTTGGGAAAACAAAAATCCATAGAAAAATGCTAACAAGCATTTCCGGACACTAGCCAAGACTCATCACCACTTGTTGATGACGCTCCCTCGCTCAAACTCACTATCAATGTAGCCTCGGATACGCCATATCTCACAGAATTTGATCCCATCACCCCCACTGAAGCTCTTGAAGGCCTTAGGAAAATTAAATCCGGCTCTTCCACTGACCTTTTGTCTCCTCCTGCTCGGAGATACTCCCGCCATTGGCTAGCTCTCTCACTAGCATCTTTAACACCTCTTTTGAGCTAGCCCTCATACCTAGAAGTTGGAAGCACGCCCTGGTCCAACCCATTTTAAAAAAGCCATCCAGCGACCCCACCCTCCCGACTAACTATGGACCTATTTCTCTACTGCCCTATTTTGGGAAGGTATTAGAATATTTGGTGAACAAGCGTCTTACTACCTACATTGAAACGCATGAGCTCTTTGACCCCTCTCAGTCGGGGTTCCGAGCCGCTCATGGCACTGAGACAGATGTAATAGAGATTGTGGACAATATTAGACTTACCCTAGATAAAGGCGATTCCACAATTCTTGTTCTATTGCATCTATCGGCTGCTTTTGACACCATCTCCCACAGCATTCTGAAACATCGGCTGTGGGAGATAGGTGTCAGAGGCAAGGCCCTATCCTGGTTTGAAAATTATCTGGCAGATCGTTTCACCTCCATTAAGGTTGACACCCTCATATCCAGTAGTCTGCCTCTTACTGTAGGAGTCCCTCAGGGGTCAATTCTCAGCCCCATGTTATTTAATCTATACCTTACTCCGCTGGCCAATATAATAAAAGCCCACAGCTTCACAACAGTGTCGTATGCTGACAACACTCAGATGCTTATCACCTGTAAAGCTGATTTTCATGAAACATGTATTAGATTTAAAAAGTGTATGATTGACATCAGCAAGTGGATGTGTGGCAACAAACTTCAACTGAACTTCAGCAAAACAGAAATCATGTTTTTCGGTAAGGCTGATTAAGTTTGGTCACAGGACTGGTGGCCCCAAGAACTGGGACCATGCCCCGCACCCAAGGAGGTGGTTCGTAACCTGGGAATCATGATAGACTGTTCTCTCTCCATGAAAACCCATATTAACCAAGTATTCGGCGTCTGCTACGGGATCATGCATAAGTTGCGTAAAATTTTTAAATGGCTACCTCTGGAAACCAGAAAACCACTGGTGCAAGGTCTAATCATAAGCCGCTTGGACTACGGCAACGCTCTGTTTACAAAAATCAATGAGTGTTTACTCACTAAATTACAAACGTTGCAGAATGTTGCGGCGAGACTGGTGCTTGGCCTTCCCCCCAGATCAGCCGCTATGCCGAGTCTCAAGCAACTACACTGGCTGCCAATCCGCCAGAGAAGCCATTTGAAAGTTCTAAGTCTGACCCACAAACTTCTTTACAGTACCGGGCCAGTTTATCTTGCAAAAACAACTGGTCTGGTATCGTCCCACTAGATAATTAAGATCTAGCTCAAAATCTCTCCTAGTTCAGCCACGGGCTCGGACGTCGCGTAATGGATGTCGGCCCTTTTCTTATGTGGCTCCCCATCTCTGGAATAAACTTCCTCCCCATCTTTTGTCAATTACCAACCACCAGCTGTTTCGAAAAAACTTAAAAACCTGTCTCTTTCCAAAATAAATGCTACTTATCAGCCCTAAAGCGGTTCAAAAGGGGGTGGTAATGGACGGAGCATCTGAGCCAATCTAACACTCACACCCAGTCAAAAGATCTGGGTTTAATCCATCACCGTTCTTTAGCCCACTCTGCCACCTCAGTTCAGACATGGCTATATGCAAATCAGTCTGACCCTGTGCCTCATGGGAACAGTCCAGCCGGAACTGCCAAGCCATGCCTTCCCTGGACCGGAAACAAGCTTCTGAGGACCGGTTTCTGGCATTCCAGCTGTCTTCAGCCCGGCTTGCTTGAATCCAGTGGCAAAGTGAGCAAGGGACTCACGTCTGAGCATACCCTGCCACACTTATGGCGGCCAAAAGCGGTACAAAAGGGGGTGGTAATGGAGGGAGCATCTGAACCAATCAAACACTCACACCCAGTCAAAAGATCTGGGTTTAATCCATCACCGTTCTTTAGCCCACTCTGCCACCCCAGTTCAGACATGGCTATATGCAAATCAGTCTGACCCTGTGCCTCATGGGAACAGTCCAGCCCGAACTGCCAAGCCATCCAATGCCGTCCATTACCACCCCTTTTTGTACCGCTTTTGGCCGCCATAAGTGTGGCAGGGTATGCTCAGACGTGAGTCCCTTGCTCACTTTGCCACTGGATTCAAGAAAGCTGGGCTGGAGACGGCTGAAATGCCAGAAACCGGTCCTCGGAAGCTTGTTTCCGGTCCATAGAAGGCATGGCTTGGCAGTTCGGACTGAAATGGCTCTTAGTTACAGAAGAAAAGTCGAGACCATCTCATAGCAGAATATACAAACTGTTTTGGTTTGTGGATTAGGTCAATATTGTTCTAGGAAGTATTCAAAGAATTCTTGTTCTCTAAGAATAGTTCTACTTTAAGCAGATTTCATTGTGTTTGGAAAAAGGCCAAATCAATTTGTAAAAAAAATAGAGTTCCAAAGTTAGAAGTTTTGTTATGGAAAAGTGAAGGTCGAATTTCCGAGTCGAAAGAATGCTGTGTGCTAACTTCAAAAATTATTCTCGGGGGCAGGAGAAAACATTAATTCGTCTAGGCTGGCAAAGAAATCGTCTACCACAGTAGATGAAAGTTGAACCACTACATTAAGTAGATCAAATCGTACACAGATGAAAAGCATCGCCGTCAGAGTCAGTCGCATTAGCAATCTTCGCAGTTGATGGTACCTGTGTGCCTGTTGGTCGCGTATCACACCTACAGCTGGAATTGCCGGTGAGATCTCAATGAATGCAGTCATCAGGATTGGTAGCCGTTGGGGGCAACACAATACATGAGCCGTTACCGGACCCAGTAAAGCGTCAACATCCGTTGGCATGGCTGATGGAAGTGTTAGACATATCTAACACGCATTCCTCTCCACAAAGCAGTAAGAACTAGAACAGGTAAGATGCATTCTTGCCAGATTGGTCTGAATGACAGGAACCATGTGGTATTCAGATCTCTCAAACGAGCCAAGCCAAGGATCTGTGTTATGCGTTCACGATACTGCATTGCCAGAAGTGCATTCTCCATGGCAATTTGGGTATCGCTGGTGACTGGACTTGCCATAACGAAGCAGAAGGAATAAAAATAGTATCCCAGCTACAAGTCCCAAGATGAGAGGCAGGCCGCCGAACACAGAGTGCACTAAGTTTGGAAAAATGCCAGGACTGCTTCAAAGGGTGCTAACAGACCCGAAAAAATTGTCCTAAATACATGTACAATACCACTGGTGTCAGACATGTTTAAGATACGACCTAACATTTCTGCGAAATGTATGGGGCAGTTTGTTGATAATAATGCATGCATCTCCGCAGAGGGCCTTGCAACTTGCAGATCATACGTCTCTCTGGACGAGGTCAGTGGCACCGTTTTTGTAAAAGAATGGCTTTCATTCTGCTTAAAGTATCAATTCGTATAGAAGAGATGTTCAGTGAAGGCCATAGTGGCGACTCCCGGTCTGTCTTAGTTTTTGGAAACAATACTTGCATACAAGTGACCCTGGCTGACACACTAACGAGATAGTCTGTCCCTGGCATCATTCCACAACAGCTGTGATCATTCAGCATTATGTAGCTTCCATTAGAAAGCTGCCTAAAAATTGGATCTATCACTGCTGCCGGGGAACCCTGCAGGTGGCATCATAAGTTGTTTGAAGAACCCTCACAGGCTCCATGTAAATTAATGCCTTGACATAGAAGTGTACAGCTTAATGTGGTTTTGCAATTTGTACCACTAAGAAATACCTCCTTTCCCCCACTCCAACATTTGTGTGTGTATGGTAAATCGGAGGTCGACTTAATGTACCCCTTACCCAACCTTTCATACAGGCCTGCTGGTATGTGTTTTAAGCAATATTGAAACTGGAAAATCATCACTGGTATTGTGATGGTGCCATGTATTATCCATTTAACGGATGGTTTCTCAGAAACGGTTAATGGTAATCTCTCCAGTTTTTCTATGCTCAGCACCGTATAGTCTGCTCCCCTCTGTGCCAAAGAGATTTGTTTATCTGTAAGGTTAAATACAGTAAACAATGACGTGGTGTTGATTAGACGCCTAGGCACATAGCCAGAACAAAGGTTTTGTAACATCCAGCCCAGCAGCATTATAGAACGTAATTGGGACTTGCCATGTTGTAACATTAGCAAGTCTTGTTCTATTATGTCTATGGCAGAGGATACGATGCTGTCCAAAGAATAAATTCTGGACGACAGAGTTGTTAATCCATTGTCAACTACAGAGAGTGCTTTCTCTAAATTAATACGATCAATTTCTCATATTCGTTCTGCAGTTTCCATTTGCGTGACTTTCCATGCTTCATTATAAGCAGCGGAGTAGGTTGAGGGCGCGCGTGCCTACTGCAAGGCCTAGTGTCTCAACTCTTGCCACATTCCCACTGCCTCCCTCTGTGCCTGGCCTCGTGGTGGCTAGCCGTGCGCCCCTCCTTGCATCCCCGCTGCCCCCATCTTTTCCGGATATGCTCCCTGGTACGTTTGCCCCGCCGTAGGTTGAAAACCTCTACTGTTGAACTACTCTTCGGACTCGCTCAGCTTGTGTGGTGGCACACCTCCCCGGCCTATAAGCTACACTGACCCGGGGACCTGGCTGGTTGCTCCCTTAGGACAGACGGTCTGTAGTCACCTCGAATTCTCTGCCCTCCAACCTCATTGTTTCTTTACTTGAGCCACTACACGACTGGTATTGCTCACTCGCCCTCCTGTTAAGCTCCCCCTGTGCTATCAGGTGGCCGCCATGGGAAAGGCTGACCCCAAACAACCCAGGTTCACTTTCGACCAGCACAGACAGACGCACCACGAGAGCGCAACCGCGGACGGTGGCGACCAGACTGCCCCCGCAGAGATGGCCGCTTTTCGTGAAGTTGACCTCAAGGCCATCATGTTGGAGGTCAAATCCACGGTCTCTGGCATCGCTACTCAGTTGGAACAGCAGTCCTCCCGCCTTGATGTGGTTAAATCCTGTGAGGACTCTCACGACAACCGCCTGCTGGATGTCGATTCGAGGGTCTCCGATGCCCAAGATGCCGCCACTTAGGACCGCCAAAAACTCCTCCAAATGGACAAGGTCCTGGAACTAATTTGCTCCAAGAATGAGGATTTGGAGGCGCGTTCCTGTAGGAGCAACCTCCACATCACAGGTGTGCCCGAGTCCACCAACATCCCGCGGAGGGAAGACTATGTGGAACAACTGGTGCGCAAACTGTTTAGTGACGTGCTCTCCCCGGTCTTCATTGTGGAAAGAGCGCACCGCTCCCTTGGCCCCTGCCCTGACCCCGAACATTTCGCAATTCAATAGAAATGCATGAAAGTACATATAAAATATAATTTCCTGTTATACAAAAGCCGAACCTTAAACAAACTAATACAAAACAAACAATTCTCTTTTAAAATTGACATTTCATGGTAAAATAGACAAATATAGCAGCATCTTAAACTTCTTGCAAAACAGTTATGCTAAAAGCCTTGTAAGTGTTCGTGGCTGCAAATAAAAAAGAATCCAATGCACAATACACGTACGCAGTTTCTAATTGATAAAACAGGGAAAGGGCTAGTGCTGGGGAGCGCAGAGTGAATTTTTCTAGGAAAAATATTTCTTTCAGTTCTGTAAATTGACAAAAAAAATACAATATGCTAAGTTGATTGGCTCGCCTTGTCACATGGACAGAACGGTAAATTGCTTATAGAGAAAACATTTTAAGGGTAGCCCAGCATGAAAGGAATGTAGTTTAATCGAAACTCAATTAGAATATAACAATGCTGATTGTGCTCTAAGAACGAAAGATAAGAACGAGGATCACGGGGAATCTGCGGTAAACTTTCATAGCCCTTTACAGACTGTTTGCCTCTATATTTGTCCAATCTATCTACAGCAGCTTTCTTTAAAAAAATATCTTTCAATCTTGTTTTAGGAAATTGTTCGCAGAGGGTCGGAGCGTGATATAAATATGCAAGCCCCAGCGATGTTATTGTTTGTCGGAGGTATAATAGCCAGAGAATTTTATGACCAGTTTTTCTAGGTTCATTGTCTTTCAAAATCTTCTGATTCAAATCAACATTGCTCCTTTTCCACACCGAAAGCCAAAGAGAAAGTGGGGCTTATTTAATGACATCTGTAATAAATGGCAAACGTATTTCCGTGTGTGCAATACAATTATTACATGCTGATGGGAGTGATAATCGTTTAACAAATGTATCTTCTATGACTTGAAGTGCCCTCACGTCCGATGTCCCCCATATAGCTGCCTCGTATGTGGCAACTGCTAGCGTTTTGGCCAGATAGATTTTAGAAAATTCCATTAATGGCTTACAGCCAAGTTTTTGGGAAAATCTAAAAACAGCAGCAATACTTTGGGCCATGGGGTTAGCTTGACTCTGCAGCATCTCCTTCCAAGTCTGTTTAGAATAGAAAACAACACCTAGGTAGTTAAAACAATGGACTTTCTCTATTTTTTCCCCATATAGCTGATTACTCATCGGCCGCTTTTTATCCCCACCCATCGCCATAATGTATGTTTTAGCTTTGTTAACCTGCAAGTCCAAATCGTTCTTATAGGCTGAGTATTGTGCAATCAAGTTTTGGAGAGTCAAGGGAGTTCTTGACAGTAAAACGGCATCATCTGCACAAACCATAAAGCAGAATTTGGAGGGGGGTGTCAGGACATGTGGAGTATCTTTGAAAGTGTTTATCAGGGCTTTATTTAGATTGTTTGTATAAAGGGCAACCAAAAACGGCACCAGAACACACACACCCTTGTCTGACACCCTTTTCTATTCTAAATGGGTTTGTGCATTCGCGATGCTTCCCGTAACGGACCATTGTGGTGGTGTATATGTATAGGTCCCTTATAAAATCGATTATTGCATCATCCACTCCCATTTCCTTAAAGATGAGCCAAAGTTTGTAATGGACAACACAATCAAAGGCCTTTGACAGAGCCATAAAGGCCATGTTTATATGCTCTTTTTTTCCAAGGTGTACTTTCCTAATAGCAGTGTCAAATTGAGACACTGATAGATGGTGCTCCTACCCGGTCTGAACCTGTACTGAACTTCCGCGAGGATCATGTTTTCCATTGCCCAAACTTTCAGTTTATTTAACAATAACCTACCCATTAGCTTGGCAGTGCTATCGAGGAAAGAAATAGGGAGATAGTTAGCAGGGGTAGAAACATCCCCTTTCTTATTGATCAGAATTATAACAGATTGTTTCCAGGGGGGTAGGGTGCCAGACTTGGCTAATGCATTAAAAACCACAGTTAAAAACGGGGACCAGAAGGGGATGTCTGAAAGAAAGATGTCCATAGGGACTCCATCTGGCCCTGATGCTCCAAGGATGGTGATTCACTCAGGGCTAATTTAATATCCTCTAGCTCAAAAGAAAAGTATGTGGAGACCTTAGTACGGGGACAAGTATCAAACGAGAGCTTTCCGCCTGGTTTTTTGAAGATTTCCTGGTAGTAACTTATCCAGGAGTCTTCATCAATGTGTACATCCAAGAAGGGTTCACCACTGTCTTTCAAAAAAAGGTATTGATCACCTTCCAGAACGCAGTACTATCACAAAGAGAAGGTGCTTGCTTTAGGTTATCCCAAGCCGCTGATTTGAGCGGTCTTAATCTACTTTCCTTTGCTGATTTATAGGCATTTATCAGTGTGCGAACATGACCTCTATCCCTGGGTTATTTTTTTAAGACATTTGCGAAGATTTACAGAGGCAATAACGCAGTTCTTATCGAACCAGCGATGTTGTGGAGTATCTCTCACCGGGATTGAGCGAGTCAGTTATGATTTAATATGATTTAAGAGATTACTAAATGCCTCAATCACCTGGGTATGACTTAAAAGTGGGTCCAGACAGAGGTTAATATCCTCATGGTTTGCCACTATAAGACTGTAAAAAAATATAGTCTCATCGATATATCCCATTTTAAAACAAACCCATTTTTTTCTGACTAGGGTTGGTTTAGGAACTATGGTGCCATTACGTAATTTCAGATAACACCAAGGCACAGGAAAGCATGGGGTGATCGCTAAATGCTGTGAATTGAGACTTGGTAATACATGATCTAAGGGTATCGGTTGTGATAAAATAATCGATTGTAGACCGATATTCCACTCTATAAAAAGTGGGGAGAGGTTGCCCCATGATTGAATCTATTTCGTTGTGGAGCTCCAGTTGCCATTTCAGGAGTGCATTATTTATAACGTCCCCCTGGGGATCATGATGAAAATGGCAAATAGAGTCTTCCCTGTGGTCTACGATCCTGCATAATTCCTTGATGTTTCTTAAGCATGGTTTTCAATTAAAATCCCAAAGCTAGTAGGATGAAGTCAGTTAAAAACAAACTGCATCTTAATATGTAAATTAGGAGCATTTGAAAAAAAATATATTTCTTATTGACAAAAGTAATATGACTGTATAACTAAGTGTGCCAGAAACCACATCTACTTTAATAAGTTTATTACTTTTTTAATGAAAGGGTACAATATGATAGGTAATTAACAAAAGGAGCTAGTGTTAATTTAAGACATACAGGCTAAAAGGAGATCAGTGAATTCAAATAAGAAAAAAATATAAGAGGGGGAGAGAGGAGGAGAGACACAAAGTATATGAGTGTGAAAGAGGGCATGGCAGAAGGGCGCGACAAAGTGTGAAAGAAAGGAGAAAAACTATAAAAAGCAGGGGGCAGAGAGAGCAAGCTAACGAAAGAAGAGAGGAAGGAGAGCAAGGCAGAAATGAAAAGAAAAGGGTGAGTGCACAATTGTTTTGAAACAATTTTAATTTAAATAATATTCTTTTGAAATACATGATCTTCCTTTAAATGATCTTCCTTTAAAATTCAGACTTCCATTAACACTGAAGAAGAAACAATAACAATATTTCACAATAATATAAAAGAATCATGAAGCTTTAATGATAATTGTGAGAAAGAGTAATTTTTTAATGCCTGAAGCTGCTGACGTTTGAAGTCTCCTCACGGGGGCACTGCTGTCGAGGCCCCAGTGAATGTGCTTTGTACCTTAAAACATGGTAAAATTGGCAAAATCATCACTGGCCTCCTTAACTTTATAGAAAGGCCATAGTATATGTTGCAGGAAAATGCACCAATGGAATGGAAAGTTAAAGGTCACCTGTGGACTGCAGCACTTATTATACCATCTACTAGAGCGACAACAAAATGGTTTTAGACTTAAATATGTAGCTGGACTTCTACAGCTTTTAAACCTTCATGTGACTATCAAAATAATCCTTTTGGATAGGAAAGAACTCTACTTTTAAATATTAGATACGCCACATTTGAGAAGACCTTGTAGCCCACTAGGTAGGGTGCTTAGTGTTTAAAAATGGCACTTAAAAAAAAATGTTGGCTTGTATCTAAAATGACTAGAGACCAAAAGATATTTTCATTGTGAAGGGCTATAGATGTCCTATGAGAAAAACTAGTGTTCAGAATAAAATCATAACTGCTATC
Organism: Lissotriton vulgaris; assembly: GCF_964263255.1. Taxonomy (NCBI): domain Eukaryota; kingdom Metazoa; phylum Chordata; class Amphibia; order Caudata; family Salamandridae; genus Lissotriton; species Lissotriton vulgaris. Next base: position 40,980 of record NW_028250610.1, on the reverse strand, counting down.
TTTGGTCTGAGGCCAGCTATCGGAATAGTTCAAACACTTTATGTATTTAATCTTTTTATTGAACAGTTGCTCAGCATACACCGAAAGGCTAAAACAATCAATATCCCGACTGGCATTACTTGGAGAAAAGCATAACACATTCTCAAAATCCATTAAAGTCAAAGAGCAGGTACTGGCATACAATTGTACAACAGGCACAGCATGGTACAGTTCAAGTCAAGTCAAGTCAAAGGTTTGCTTTATTCGGGTAAAATTTAAAACTATCAAAGCACAGGACAATATTTCATGATGTAGATAATCACATTACAAACAACATACAATATTACAGTTCAAAATATGCTTTAAACCCATTCATGAACTTAGCATTGGTCCCTCCAGGATACCTTCTTATTATCCTCTGAATGCAGTCTACTGACCCCAAAGTTTTTCCAATTTTCTCAGGCATCTACGACCTTGATAGATCACCTTCTCCACCCACTGGACACCAGTCCAGGTCTGCTTCCCAGTCAGGCAACCCTCGGAGGACGATCTGTTCTCCAGGCCCTTGCTATGCTCCTTTTTGCCAATCCGGACGCAAACATCAACCATGTCTCTTGATATTTGGGCCACACTTCTTCCCCAGTTATATACAGGACATGCCACTGTGCCTTCAACAGCACAACAGCACACCAAGGACCGCGACCCTGGTCATTACCTGTACTACCCACCTCCAGTATTGTTGGATTCTGGGATAGGTCCATAATATGTGGAAGAAAGAGCCTACTTCGCCAAACCCCACAGGTCTCTGGTGCTTCGCCCAAGACCGTGCATGCGTGATCTGGAGGAATAGGAACTATGCAGTATCCTCAGCTGTATCAGGCGGAAGCTGGTGCGCATAGCTACTTCTCTGGGACTCTGGATTGCTTCCACCCAGTCGTTGTCTTCTACTAGCCCCAAGTCTGTCTCAGAGTCTTCAACGGGTCAGGGGATTTGTTCATTAGTTTCCTATAGATTAGGGAGGTTGCTTTGTCAGTCATAGGATCTAGCAATAAGGCGTGTTTTCTGGCAGCTGTTCCTCTCCCTAGACATGTTGCTTTTGCACGTGTCTTCACTGCAGATATCGAAACCTCTCATAGTCTGCCATCTCATATTTTGCCTGCCGATCTTCAAAAATCAGAACCCAGCCCCTCTAGATGTCCCCCAAGTAGTCAATGCCCAATAGCCCTCATTTGTGAAATCCGGTCAGTTTCCTACTTCCCTCAGCAATTACTCTCCCATAGCTGGGTTCTTTCTATTAGCCTGCCATCCCACCCCAGAAATCTAGTGGCTTCTCGCCACACCCTGACCGCCATCTGCATAAATGTTGTAGCTTTCTTTCCTGCCTTTTCGGTACAGTAGTGGTGGATAGTCGCAAATGCACATTGCCTGTCAATCCACTCGGTATGCGAGTTTGACTAAATCCGCAAACACCTAGTCATTGATTGAAATTAAGTGGGCTGCCAATAATATTTTTGTATATCTGGGACTGCGAGGCACCCTTCAAATACTCCCCTCGGGAGCTTTTGTAGTGCTATTTTCGAACACGCCCATCCCAAAGTAGTTTATGGAGTTCTCTGTCAAACTTCTGAAAGAAGTCTAGTGGTATTTTGCAGGATATAGAGCAGGTGAGGGAGGGCCATCATCTTAAAGAGGGCAAACCTGCCCATAAGAGACACTGGGCGCCTCCTCCAGTGAGCCACATTGTTCTGCAATCGTTCTAGCCGAGGGATAATTTTTTAGCCAGGAAGTCATCAGCATCTCGCGCTATATTGATGCCTAAATATTTGAAACTGTCTCTCACTGTCAAGGTTGCGCACTTTGAAGGCAGGGTGAGGAGGCCCCTGATAAGGGACTTATCCCAGTTAATGTGATATCCAGAATAACCACCAAAGAGCTGTAAGATGTGTAGCAGCTGGTACAATGTATGGTGGGGCTGCATACCATATAAAGATTTGTCATCGGCATATAGGGAAATTCGTTCTTCCCAGTCTCCCTCTCCTCTAATGCTGTTTACAAGTGGGTCAGGCTGGATCCAGGCCGCCGGGGGATCCAGCACCAGCGTAATCATCATTGGGGATAGTTGGTATCCCTGCATCATGCCCTTATACAGTGCAAACAGTCGAGACAATGTGCCATTGGCCCTCACTCTCGCCACTGGGTCTCGATAGAGGAGCTTAAACCAGGCACAGAACCACAGGCCAAACCCGCATTTAGTCAAGGTAGCCAATAAATAGGTCCACTCAATGCTTTTGAATGCCATTCAAGCGCCCAGCGAAAGGAATACGGCTTGTTCCGGTCGATGGGCTGCGGTCATATATAGCACCCCATAGAGGTGCAGTAGATTAAGCCAGGTGCTCCTCTGGGGCATAAATCCGGTTTGGTCTGGATAGATTACCAAAGTTATTACTGTTCTTTGTCTATTTGCCAAGGCCTTTGCCAGCACTTTGACTTCTAGATTCAAAAGTGATATGGGCCTATATGAGCTGCAGGCCTTAGACTTTTTGTGGGATAATCACAATGGCTGCCAACCTCTGATATTCTGGCAAGCAACCCTCATCCTTGGCCGCTTAGAACATGTTGAGCATGGGCTATGCTACCTTCTCTGCAATGCTTTTGTATAGTTCTACATGCAGCCTGATTGGGCCCACAACCTTCCTCGATTGTAGTTCTCATAAGGCCCCTTCTATCTCTTCTACTGACAAGTTTTGCTCCAGTTCGCCCCTGTTCTCAGCAGACAGAGTTGGGAGGGAGAGACTCCAAAGGAAACGTAGTCATCCCCAGATCGGTCAGTAGGAGACCTGTATGTGGTCTCATATTAGGCCGCAAAGGCCTTTTATATGTCTGTCCCCTTTGTGTATATGGACCCACTTGGTTCTTGGATTTCCAGACCCAGTTTCTTCCCTTGACCCTCTTTTCTAGCCAAGTAATTCATTGTGCCCTGAGGAAGACCTCACACAATTCAAGGGGTCCACTATCACAGAAGCCTAAACACGTTGGCATTATTTAGAGAACTAGAGCAAAAATTGGAAGTATGCTGTTGTAATAAACAGGTGGAGACGGATCACCCGACCCCACACTGATCCCCACAAGGAAGAGACTCTTAACTCTAATAGGACCACAATTTAGATCGTGCCAATCGAGAAATTTGAAAGTATTGGCATTCAAGTAGGACTTTAACCAAATGAAATGACATTGGGTGAATATTTGGAGAAATGTTTTTTGTTGCCAATTTGAATACTCAATTATTTGCATAGATTTGTACTCACGTTGCCAAATGTAAATATTATATGGTGTCTATATATTCATGTGCAAAACATTAAGACACAGAATGTAAACAAATTCATGTGTATGGATTGTAAACCTATCTAACCAAAACTGTATATGAACAAACAAAAAATAAGAGATAAGTAGAGTCAATAAATGGGAAATCTGCTACAAAAACATTAGTGTATAATTTATGGTGACAGGGGCATACTCTTTGTTAGACTGCATTGTAATATACAGCAGACGTTTATATAGGTCATTGTAATTTGGAGTACTACAGACTGCAAATGTGCTCATGACATTTCGATGAGAGCACAGACACAGCAATAGTGTCAGGGGGGCATGAAGGCCATGCCAGTGTCATAGTGAGGAGTCACACTGGGAGATTCGCCACCGATTATACACCTTAGTGAAACACGGAAACCAATTGTATAGTTCCTAACTGTTTGGAAGGAAAAGCAGACAAGGGATAAAAAAAATGCTCGGCTCCCAGTAACAGTTTGTGACTTCCACATGAAAACAGGAAAGGCGGATAGACTTAGGCAGAATGAGGGAAGCAGCAGATTAAAACTGGTCTATGAAGCATTATCTTATTTTAATTTTGGTGCAACAGCGATCATTGCTTAAAGTAGGCATTTTGAAACACATCAAGATATAAAGACTTATCCACTGACCAAAATAAAACATGCCTGCCTGAAAACACTTCTGCTTTGGCCTGCAATTTAAGATCAAACCTTCTGGGACGGTTTCACAAAGGTAAAAATACACTTGTGAGTAAATTTACACTCGTTGTAGTAAATTTATTCGTTTTTGGAATTCACAAAGTACGAGTGTAATTTTACTAATAGCAAAATTACACTTGTAAAATTACTAGTAGTAAAACTGCCCTTGAGGTTTGTGAATACCGAAATAGTGTAAAGTTACTACAGCTAATATAAACTTACACAAATGATTACGTTTCCCTTTGTGAATCAGACCTCATATGTACCAGCATCTCTATCATCTTGGGAAATACTCATTCAACATGGTACTTCTCACTTTTGATACTATATCATTCCCGGGTCAATACTAATGCGCTTTTAGCAGCAGCAAATTCTGGCCCCGTACAGATGAACACAGCATTACCACAAAAAACAGAAAGTAAAAGATAGTCTGGTTTGAAATGCCATGGCAAAAGGGGAACAGAGGATGCAGACCCCCGGAGAGCCCTACTCACCGCACTCGCAGCAGCCCCGGCGCTCAAGTCTCACGTCCAGCGGCCACTGTACCGGTAGAGCCGGGCCAAGAGCACTGCAGGAAGTGAAGCACACACGGCCCAGGTGGCTCTCGGCGCTGGATGAGCTGCACCTGCTCCTGCAGAGATGGACTCAGCGGACTCTCCCCGTTCAACCCAGTCATCGCCTCTGCGTTCCACCCGGTCACCGGGGCCGGGCTCTTCTGCTGCCCCCGGCCTCCTGCCACCCATTGGCAGGATTACAAACAGGTGAGAGCGAGTCGGAGAGCGTAGCCTGAAACGCCGGAGGGAAAGCGAAAGCACTTTGGGAGGGTGTGTTTTTTTCTTTTGTGTGGGTGTGTGAAACGCGGAGGAAAAGTGAAAGCACTGGGTGGGGGGAGGGGTGTGTGTGCTTGTTTTTGTGTGTGTGTTTGCGCGCTCGCACTTACTGCATGCAGCTGGCTTGCTGGAGGAAGGGGGACAGTAGAGGTGCACACGCGTGACTGTACATGCGCGTACACCTGCTGAAATCGCTGAAAGCTTTGCGCGTGCCCATCTCCTGTCCCACTTCCAAGGCAAGTTCCTAACAATAGAGCTCGCTGGCGACAGCGCTTCGCGCTGCTTACACCAGGCTCGACCTAAAAACGAAATCTGTAGGCTGAAATCTTGGCTGGGTGAAAATGGAAAACGTGACAGCCAGACGTGAGGACTTCTGCTGCAGTGAAATTTGAATTGCTCCCGCTCAGTTTTTCCTGTCAAAAACAACTGCTTCAACTGTACCTCAACCAATGCCTATTTGGCTTTGAGAGGACTGATTTTGACTTTCATTTCAGAGACAAACTCAGAAACTAAAATCCTTAATTGGACGACACCTGCTGCTTGGTGTATCCGACCTATGCTCGATCACAGTCTCCCTGAAGCTGCGCATAGGTACCAGTCAACTGCAAACAACGACTACTGACTGGCCCTTTACTGTTCTTTGGTGAATATTTGCCTGACATCTTTGCAATTTCATACTTCCAATCCCCCGTATTAGATTTCTGTCATTTTGCTAATTACATTTTTCTCTTTTTTTACAAATTGTTATTGGATTTTTATTGTGTTGTGTTTTAACCTTTGAAGTGTTTTGTTACTGCTAATACTTTACACATTTACACAGTTATTAAGCCTTTCTGCTTTTTGCCATGGATACCAGGGGGTTGAGCCTAGATTTAAAATATTGAAAACATTTTCTACCCTAACAGGTTTGTGGACATCCACCCCAATTAATAAGTGACTTTCTTACATTAATAAACAATAAGCCTAGACACAAACTGATTCAGGGACAAATATGACAGATATTTCATAGTATCCTTAGATCTTCACTTTCAATAAAGCCTGGCACTCGAAAATGTCAAACATAGAAATCATATGGTACTGACATTTGGTGCTATAGGCAAACTTTGTCTTTAGCATTGTTCTCACCAATAGAGAGTATAAGAAAGCATGCAGAATATTTTAGATTTATGGTTACACAAAAAAGTAAAATTAAAAAATGTAAAAAAAATCCTACAGACTACTGTAGTTAGAACTTTATCACTGATGGAGAATAAAACGAAGTTATTAGGAATCTGGATTTCAAATTCAATGCAAGAGATGCAGGAATGAACAAAATAAGATAGTATAAACAAATAAAGAACTGAAGTGAGTTAATAATTCGTGTGTTTTACTTGTTGGTTGTAAGGCTATGCCAAGATGACAATTCTTCCCAAAACAATGTACCCTTTTTACTGTTTAGATTTACTGAGGATTCCAGACAACCAATATAACAAGCATTGGGTTAGCAAATAGATCTCGCTTTTTTAGTTATGCAGCACAATATCCTTGGTGCAACAACATCAACTGTTGCATGGTTAAACACTTATAAGGTCCCAAAGGCGAGACCTATTGGCTATGCCAATACTTGTTGTAGTCTTTGCTCTGAGAACCAACACTGTCCTAATAGAAATCCCATTCAGCTATAGCGTGCACTACACAGGCTGTGCACAAGTAACGTGTCCTCTGAAAGAGGCTGTAAGGTGGCGTGCCATCTAGAAACCGACTTGATGTATGCAGCGTGTCCTCCCGGGGCAGAGTGCCCTGTAGCGTGCCCCCGCTCCAGGTCCCCTGCGCCTCTGCACGGTCTCAAGGAGCTGCCCGAGTCCCAAGCCTGCAGCCACGCCTGAGCTGTCAATCAGCGAAGGGGAGGACCCGCGCCCGCAAAAGTGAGCAGCGGCCGCTTGCTGCTCTCGGTTTCCTGGGTTAGGATCCCTACTCCCAAAACACACACACCCTGCCTGCTTCCTGTGAACAAGAGTGAGGCACGAGGGAAGCACTGAAGGCGACCACTGAGTGCCGCCACACAGCGGAGCACCCACTAAACCGAGCAATGATCGGTCTAATCACCCAACCACTGAGGGCCGCGGCACAGGGGAGCAGCCACTAAAACGAGCACTGTGCAGTGATCGGGCTAATCACCCAAGCACTGCGTGCCGCCGCACAGGGGAGAACCCACTAAAATGAGCCGCTATGAAATTACTGGGTTAATCACCCAAGCACTGAGTGCAGCCGCACAGAGGCGCAGCAACTAAACCAAGCACTACGAAATGATCGGGCTAATCACCCAAGCACTGAGTGCCGCCACTCAGGGGCGCAGCCACTAACCAGAGTATTGTGAAATGACCCAGACATTACAAGAGCACCCAGTGCGTATCAGAACCCAGCACTCAACAGTTGTCACAGGGCTGAAAAACAAACAAAGCACTAAACAGAGCACCAGCACTGAACGGAGATCCCAGCAATGAAAGAACACCAAAGCTGCGAATAGAGCAGCAACCACTGAACTGAGCAGCCTGAAATAAACAGAAGATACAGCAATGAGCGCCGTATCCAGCTTTGAATACAACACCATTAACAGAGCAGCTAACACTGGGCAGAACACCCAGCACTGAAGAGAGCAGCGGCGCTAAAGAATGCAGCAGCATTAACCAACAGACAACACAGCCTGCATGCTTGCTGTGAACTGCGTTTGGAGAGCATTAAGACTGCTTTAAAACTATTTTTAAAGTTAGGGAAGGCAGAGAGACATTTCCTCAAGGACGATCAACTTGTGTTTGCCTCCTGCTGATAAACACACTGACAACTGGTTAACAGCAGCCCTCGGTAGAACACCGGTGGTGCAAAATCGGGAACTGGTGGGAAATGCCGATTTGCTTGTGGGAACGATCGTGTTAAATGCGGTCTTACATCAGAGTGGGGACGCAACAGTGGGTTTGGCTTTAAACGGAGCTGAGACATGCTTGAATTGTTGTACGGGGGCTACGGCAGGGCATGATCGAACTTCTTCGGAACAGAGGACCAACAAAGCCTACCTCCCTTCCGTCTTGCACCGTAGCTGTGGGCACTGGCAGTTAGGCAGAGTTGCGGGCAGCAGGGAAGACAGCCATTTTTGTATGCGGAGAGGTGGGTGCCACTTCCACGGCCCGCCTGAGTGGTCTCCAAAGAACTCGGATAAAAAAAAGCAAGCTGGAATTTAAGGCACACAACTGAGCCCCAAAGCCCTCGAATTCCTAAGACCCTCGTTCCCTCATATCTCCAGTGGAAATGTGTCTCGTAGGACTCACCGCTTGGGAGAAGTTGGTTAAATGTGAGCACGCATGAGGAAGGAGACAGTGGCTGTTTATCCATGGCATAAGCAGAAAGGACAGGCTGACAGGCGCCAAGATAGTCCCACATTTGTTTATGGAACTGAAAAGCAACGCGGTCGCTCAACCTAAACAAGCATTGGCTCTGCGTGAAACAAGCATTGGCCACGAAAGTGAAACTGATGAATACCACAAAAGTGAAACTGATGAAAGTGATTGCGCGGCCTGCTGCAGTATAGAAGGGGAAGGGAGGGGATGGGGGAATTGGGGCACAGAGAGAGGTGCACAAAGGGGGAGGGAATTGAAGCGCGGAGAGAGGCACGCAAAGTGAGCGCACATGCACTCAAGCTCTAGGACAGCCATGGCAGCATTTGGTAGCACTTTTTTTTACCCCTTACTATAAGTCGAGCAAGAAGCGCATGTGCTTCTCTAGGCTCGACCTAAAAATCAAACAAAGCATTGGACAAACCTCCAAACTGTACATAATCTTCAATTACATTTAAATCAAATCAAAATACCATAATACCATTACATCAATTACTTTTCAATATAATCATACTATTCTTCCCTAAATACACCTTATCGAATTCCTCCAAAATGTTACAAAATTTCTTGCTGACCCAATTCTGTAATGTACAGAGGCATTTACATTTCTTGAACCTGGTCAATATATTATACCATATCTCGTATGCTGGTAGCTGTGCAGAATTCCAGAATTTGCGGATAACTGGCTATGCTATCAGAATAACCAATAAGAAACACTGCTGTGCCCCAGCACGGAGTTGGTTGCTGTTTTGATTTTTGTTTTACAGGTTGGCTCCTTGCTGGAGTGCAGGCATGCGTTTCTGTGCCCCAGCAAGGAGCCTGATGCTGCTTGGATTTTCCCTTCGGCTAAAAAAACTACATTCAAAACAGTGTTTGTTTCCTTGTTTGCATGTAGACTTGTGTGTATGTGCCACAGGAAGGAGGCAGGCACTGTTTGGATATTTTCTTGGACTAACAAAAAAATTTAAACAGTGTCGGACTCCTCGCTGGGGCACAGAACGCTGTGTCTTAGCCAGCCCAAAACGAGTCAAACAATGTTTGGATTTTAATTTCAACTAAAAGAAAAGGGCTGGCTCCTCGCTGGGGCACTGACAGACATCCCTTCTCACAAGGCTTCTCTTGGACAGAGAAGCATTGTTAGGTGAAGAAGTTGAATGAAATTGAAACAAGAAGCTTGATTTGGAAGGGGGGGAGACAAGGAACAAATCAAGTCCCCCCACCTGCTATCTATCCCGATCTTCTGGTTCAATTCTTCTGTTAGTGGATTGGCAAAGAGGGTGGGAGTAGCTCAGTTGGGCTGGGCTGCTCCACCCACCATCTTTTCTATATCCTTTCCTCCCACCCATTCAAATAAGTATAGTATTACTGACTCCTAAAATTGGTTTGCAACTGGATACTGATTCAGTATTTCGAATGGGCGTGTTTTGGGTGCCCCTTCCAAATACCAAAATCAGGAACAGATGTGTTCTGGTCAAAAACCATTGAAAAGTTGCTGAACCCCAAGTAGGGGCGGTAACTTAAATCACAAAAGAGAAGGGGTCCACTTTGGACTCCTTCCTCTTTATGGATTATGGAGAAAAAAAATCTGGAGACGTAGGCAGTACCAGATTAATGAGAAACTTTTCAAAACAAAAAAAAGTTGTTTTTTATTAAAAAGCCCACCTCCTTTAAAGAAATGTGGCTGTTTTTAAAAAATGAAGAAATAAAACCTTCATTTTAATTATTCACATACATGGTGGTATACTGACCCTTGGAGGCCACCATCTCTGTCATTGTATCCAATCTGCTAGAGTTGCAATTTGCGACCTACCAAATTAATATTAATTAGGCAGGTCGGACTCCAATCCATACTAATTCTGAATTATATGGAGCAAACTATTAGTTCATAGGTGGGTCTGCAAAATTCAATACTGGTGGCAAAAATGCTGGTCGCAAATTGTGATCAGCTTTTCCAATCAGTATAATGTTACATCTGGACCCAAATTCTCCAATGGTGGAATAAGATTAAGAGGCACCGTAGTGTGCTTCTATGCAAGAGGGAACTATTGCAACATATCTGAGTAGCAATAGACTGCGTATAAATCAAGCTACTGATTTTTATATATTTGTAAAGTTTGTTTATGGAGCAGCTTGTATAAAGCTACTGATATTTAAGTATAGGGAACATGCTTTCTGCAAAAGGAAGAGTCCCTACTCCATGAACTTTGCAGACCCTGGTGTCAAGTTACACTAATCTAACTTTCAAGCCTGTGGTGCTAGATCATTTGGGCCTAACCAGGGATCCATGATCTTGCAAAACCGCTACTGTCACTGTGGCAAGATCCCTAATGGACCCGGCTTATGCCACATGTACACGTCTCTTCATGGCTTAAGCACTGATAGAACATACAACCATTAAAAGTAATTTGCATCTTCATGTAGCATGCCACCCTGGCACACCTGAAAACATACTGGTGCAAGGCTTCTGCAAAAACATAGTGGACCTTAAAATCAGTTATTCTGGCAGATGCAGGACATCTGTCAAAAGCAGCTGATGTTTCGTCCTTCCTACCTAGTGTGCACTGACATATACACTGCTGAATAGGGTGAAGGGACAAAGTCACCCCTTTCTGGCAAATATCCAACATTTCCCAAATTTAAATCCATCCATAAAACTGTAAATAAAGCCTATACACTTGCAGAGTGTACAACACACCTCATGCAAACAGCACCAACAGGAACATGCTCAAGCACAGAACTGTGGCAAAAGCATGTAACAAAGCATGTCAGCTCTCCTTCCAACATTTCGACTAATACCTTACAAGCAAATAAACCTTCCCTCTTGCAGATGATGATGCCAGATATGTGTTAAAGCAATGACCTTTGAAAGATAACAGATATAATTAATCTCTATCATACAACAAGCATTGGCAAAACCAATAGGTCTCGCCTAAGCAAGAGCTATCGGCTAAACGTCAGTGGTGTGGTGTAGTGTGGAATGGGGTATATTGGAGTAGCAACGAGTTGGATAGACTGGGGTAGGTTGGTTCAGAGTAGCGTGGAGTAGATTGGGGATAGCATGGAGTTGGGTAGATAGGTTTACAGTAGAGTGGGGTATATTGGGGTAGCATGGAATGGGGTAGATTGTAGTGGGGTATACTGGGGTAAAGTGAGGTAGACTGGAGTAGGGTACCGTATTTTCCGGCGTATAAGACGACTTTTTAAACCTTTAAAATGGTCTCGAAAGTCGGGGGTCGTCTTATACACCAGGAACAACATTTTTGGGAGTGGAAACAACGACCAAACTGTCTTGAGCCTTTGTATTAATGGGAAGGCATGGTGTAAAATAGGTATCGTTTTGTCAGTAGAGGGTGCTATTGCTTCAGTAAACGTGCCATGGTTGTGTTTGCACGTCGAAGCCTTTTCTGATAAGCATTGGTCTTCTGTAATCTTGTTTGGCCGACTAAATAGGCATTGCTGTAGCAGAACGTGCTTAGTTTGGTTTGATGGTTGTGTTTGTATTCTGTTACAAAGTTTTACACGGCATTATGTACGATGTGCCCGTGATGGAGTTGTACACGGAAGGGGTTAAGGAGTGTTCTGTATGGGTGTCATGGGCTCCCTATTTGCGCTGAAATGCGCAGAGCAAGGAATTGAAGGACGCGGTGCAACTTGCGGTAGTGCTGGAAAGGAACCCAGGGCAGACCTGTGTGCTATTCACGACTGACACGCTATCACTAGAGTTATGCTGCTCTATAACAAAGGCCACGGTATGCGGCAGGGGAAAACCAACGTATGTGCAGGGCTGAGCAGAGTTATGCTGCAAGAAATGCCAAGTTATGCAGTATGATGCGGTACAACATGTAGCAGGATAATAATTGTTTGGGCCTTTTAACAACTACTTATGTTTACCATACATGTTTGATGACATGACGTTGGAAGAGGGGTAGTCTTATACGGCGAGTATAGCATGAAACCTACATTTTATCAAGAAAAGTAGGGGGGGTCGTCTTATACGCCCAGTCGTCTTATACGCCGGAAAATACGGCACATTGTAGTGGTGTAGAGTGGGGTAGATTGAGGGGAGAAGTGTGGGCAGATTGGACTGGGATAGACTGTAGTGGTGTGGGTTCGAATATAGTGGAGTGGGGTAGATTGAGTGGAATGGGGTGCTGTAGATTTGGAGGGATTTGGGCAGATAGGAGATTATTTAGTTGGAGGCAGTAGACAGGAGCTGGGCAGATTGGAATGGGGTAGATTGTGGAAGAGTGTAGTGGAATGGGGTAGATTGAGGTGGGGCAAATTGGAGTGGGGTACTTGGATTGAGGTAAAGTGGGTGAATTAGAGTATGGAACATTGGAAATCAGTGGGGTAGATTGGAGTGGGATGGACTGGGGTAGGTTTGAGGGTCGTTGGAAGTGAGTTAGAGTGGAATGGAGTAGGGTAGGGTGGAGTACAGTAGAGTGCAGTGGATTGAAGTGGATTAGATGGGGCTAGACTGGAGTGGGATAGATTGGAGTGGGTTAGACTGGAGTGGAGTGTGGTGGATTGGAGTGCGATATATTGGAGTGAAGTGGTGTGGGGTAGAGTGGAGCGCTGTAGAATGGGGTAGAGTGAAGTGTGCTAGACTGGAGTGGATTGGATGGATTGAGTAAGGTGGAGTGGGGGAGCTAGCGGTAGAGTGGAGAATGGTAGATTGAAACAGAGTGGGGTAGAGTGAAGTGAAGAAGAGTGGGGTACATTGGGCTGGAGTGGGGTACATTGGAGTTGAGTATATTAGGTGGATTAGAGTATGGTAGACTGAAGTGGAGTGGGGAAGATTGTAGTGGAGTGGAGTATAGTGTGTTGGGATAGATTGGGTTGGGGTAGATTGAAGTGGGGTAGGGTGGGAAAGAATGGAGTGGAGGGACGTGGAGGGAGTGGAGGGACATGGAGTGGAGGGACGTGGAGGGAGTGGAGGGACATGGAGTGGAGGGACATGGAGTGGAGGGACATTGAGTGGAGGGACATTGAGTGGAGGGACATTGAGTGGAGGTGTGGGGTGTAGAGTGGAGTGGAGTGGCAAGCTATGTTGTAGAGTGTCTTACAGTGGAGTGGTATGGTATGGTATGGTGTGGTATGGTGTGGAGTGGCATGGCATGGAGTGGAAGGGTATACGGTGTAGTAGAGTGTTTTAGAGAGGACTAGTGTGGAGTGGAGTATGCATGGTGTGATAGCGCACTGCCATTACAGACCATACATTTCAACTGAAAATGACTATCACATTTGCACAGACATACAGTTTTACTGTGCACAAATGATGTCCGGAAATGTCATTACCAAGTGTATTGATTTGTTTTGATAGTATTAAAATATTTGTTTCCACCACATTTCAGAACTACAAATTAAGTGCTTCATTTCTACTGTTGCCATTCTGATGTTATCTGAAATATCAGCACAGTTCATTATTGTTGTGTGCTAGAAAAGATAACATCTTACAGCCTGTCCTCTCACATGGGAACTCAGCAACTGGATTGTCACATAAATTCTCTCACTTTGAAGTCAGCGAAAGATAAGTAAACAAGTTCCCTCAGAATACAAAGCCTGACATTTGACCTCTGTCTTTGAACGCACAGCAAATGAGACAAGATAAGAACAAGATTTAAAGGCCTGTTTACAGATAGCGAGTACTCATGGGAGAGAAAGTCAAGCTGGACAGCATAAAACAAAATGCAAATGAGAGAGCCAGCAAGGAAATATGCATTCTGTAGAATGCCTGAACGTAAAGAAAAATATAGCTCCCTAAAGCACAAGCATAATAAGGACACAAGTACTTGAACCATGCTCTAGGGGATGGTCACACGCAATAAGAGAGAAGTGCCAACAACCACAAAACTGACCAGCAGGAAGCAAGCAATTTAGAGTGGTTTTGAAGCCCGCCAATGGTAAGTAATGGGAGGGCTCCAAGCCCACTAACAGTAATCAAAATGTCTTGAAGAGACAGCGCATGCGCTGTTAACGCGAGGCTATAAACGAATAACGATTATGCACCACTCTCTCACCCAAACTCATCCATGAATCATAACCCGTCCCGCGCAGCTAAAGATTTACACTGCATAAAGTTATATTCCTTTTACGTGCAGGATACAGGAGTAGTGACTGGATGACTATTGGCCTATTTTCGATGGACACATAGGGAGGAATGAAGGTGAAGGATGCCTTAATAAAATTTGCATAAGGAGAATTCCACGTGGCGCTGAGGGAGAAGACCTTCAGACATTCAACAGAGACCTCCTCTTTGCCATTGGGGGGTAAAAAAGGGTGGTGCCATCGGCCATCTGCCTGGAAGCCCCACACCCGATATCCTGACCCTAGTCCACTTCTTTCAGAAAAAGGAGGCCACCCTCATAGCCTTGTCTTCCGCAGCCACACAATGCAAGTGTATCAAGCTCTCTCCCCACTGACACTCAAGAAATGGCAGGATTTCAAATCAATCACTGAAAACCTGCTGAACTAAGGCATCAAATATCAGTGGGCTCACTTCTTTGGCTTACTCTTCCAATGGAATAGCAAGAAGCGGACAATTCGCTCACTACAGGAAGCAAAACGCATGCTCAACCTGCAAGACAATACTCCTGGAGAGTGCCTCACTCCTTCTCAATCTAGTGACTGGCGATTGGAGGCCCACCTGAAAGACTGTCTGGGGAAATCCTGGAGTCGTGGCACTGGGGCTGCAGCCTCCTGCCTTGCCAAAGAAGACTTAATCACCCATCTCCACAACATGAAACAATAAGTCTCTAACTCGACTGATGACCAATGACCCCACTCATTTCCACTACAGACTCGGCTCATCCAGGCTGATGGGCCATACAAATTACACAACAGCCTTTCCACTTTACGGCTGAGCCCACGGGCAGGAGCTGAACTCACCCATTTTTTGTATTTTTTTCTCTAAGTAACCATTCCTTACCCCTACAGGTTGTTTATTACTAGGTATTTTACCAGCCAACTATCCCCTTTACTGGCTCATTCTCCTTTGAGGTTTACACCTCGGAAAAGATTGGGGTGGTCCCTCCCACTCATCTCTGGATGGAGTGATCCTCATGGTTGGGCCCTGTCTGCCCTTTAGTTTTTCCAATACTACCCTTGTAGGTCTCCCAATGATTTCCCTACACTAGGAGGCAGCACATTGTGGGGTTTTGGTTCTCTGGCTGCAGAGCCAGAACCTAGGGGGACGCCCACCTAGACACAGTTTAACTTTACTCCTGCACACACTTGTGGGTACCCCTGCTGCAGTTACACTCTTCTCTCTAAACGTCCGGGAACACGACTCCTATTAAGCGCTGCAAGGTAGGTATGGAGATACCTGCTACAGCAGGACCCAAACAATCTATTTACCAGAGACGCATCTTCTCAGGGAAGACGGTCACTGTATACTTCACCGTAGATATCACTCTCGACATTGGGCTTACACAAACACTAAGACATTGGGGGTTGCTATACGCTTCAAACAGGGCTTTTACTCTAGAGTAGTGAAACACTCTAGGCACCCAGATGGGCGATAACTTGCATTAACAGTTGAGAGGAACAGAGACGTCTTGACATTCCTTAATATCTACGCTACTCACCAGAAACAAGATACCCACCTCGTGGTGGGGGGGTGATTTTAATCTGGTATGGGATCCTGACTGACAGAAGAATTACACATTTTCAAGGTGCATGAGCCATGTCTGGACTGCTCAGAAAGGAGTTAACCGAAGCAGGACTGGTTGACGCCTGGCGCTACCACCACCCTAATGGGAGAGACTATTATTTTTACTTCCAAGTACATCTCTCTTATTCCAGCTTTGACTACATTTAAGTTTCCCACTCCCTCCTGATAGGCTTGGAGTCAGCCCAAATATCGGACATCTCAATATCGGACCACACACGCATTGAACTCACCTGGACATAATGCCCAGACAGTCTCCGAAACTCCATCTCGTTAGTGCCACCCTCCTCATCTTCTTTGGTATCCAGTAGACTGAGCTTCCATTAAAAAAGCAGTCGATGAATATTTCACACTTAATACGCTAACTGACACTTCCCTTCATACACTATGGGACAACTTTAAAGCCATCATCTGCTGCAGGGCTCGAAAAATAAAAAATAAATGGTACTAGTCCTGCACAACTAGTACCTTGAAAAATCTCCTCGACCTAACTGAAACCTACTTGACCTCCATCTCTGAAAGCGGAGCAAATGTGACAAGATAACAAGATTTAAAGGCCTCTTTATTGCTCATTAACTTTGTGAGCAATAAAAATGCCTTTAAATCTTGTTATCTTGTCACATTTGCTCGGTTTTCACAGACAGAGGACAAAAGTTAGTTTGTCTTCCTACTCACCAGAAAGGGCGAGTAGGACCTAAAAACAGCTCGCCCTTGTTAAATTTAGCTCGCCTATGCGAGCGGTCGAGTGGATTTATTAAGCCTAGTGCTGAATCACATCCTCCATTTCCATAGCGAGGGTCTGTGAAACTTGCCTAATAGAGACAAATCGCACAAGGAGACCAGTTCCCTTGAACAAAAAGACAAGCAACTCCCTACCAAATGCACTAAGCAGCAATAGACCATCCTGAGGGGCCAACTATGGGTACTACGAACCAACAAGGTTGAAAGGTCACTTCTGGCACTCTAATAAAAATGTTATGAAGGGGTGGCAAGATGTGTACTCTCTTAGCGCACAAATTGCAACAACAGGTTCGATCTCATATCTCCAAGAAGCGACTGGAGAAGTCAGGCTGAGCTGTGAGGGAACCTGATAAACAGAAGGCCTTCAGAACATTCTACCAAACCCTATATACGGAGGGTGGGAAAGATCAAATCACCATTGATTCCTAATTAGCAGCAATGCCTGTGGCCCCAAAAGCCCCCAATATCATTTGTGATCTGGAGGAACCCTTCACATTGGACACACTCTGGAGAGCACTCAAAGAACTCCAGAAAGCAAAGGCACCAGGCCCAGACGGCCTAGCCCCTGTTTTTTATTCCCCCAGCTGTGAGACCATCTCCTCAAGCTTTAGAATTCTCTCTCTCAAACCACCGGCCTCACACCCACGGCCACCGAAATGTTCCTCACCCAACATCTGGTAGAGATCAGACTCTCTGTTCTTCCTTGCGCCCGATAGCCCTTCTGAACACAGACGCAAACCTTTACACAAAAATACTACCCAACCGTCTGGAAGTATTCCTGCCCGGTTTGATAAATCCAGTCCAGAGGAGCTTCATTAAACATAGAAAAGGTCCTGACAATATTCGTCGACTCGTGCAACTGGTCGAGAAGGCACAGAGGCACAATATTTCAGCTCTCCTGCTGTCCCTACATGCCAAGACGGCTTTTGACAGGGTTAGCTGAAAATTCCTCTGAGTGGTCCTGCACAAACTGGGACTAGGCTCCAACATGATGTCTAAGAAAATGACCCTGAACACAGCAATGACAGCGAACATTAGACTAAATGGTGAGTCCTCCCTCCCTGCAGTGGTACAGGCCCTTCTAGCCTTTGAATTGGTATCTGGATACAAAATCAATATGTCCAAGTCCCAGGCACTCAACCTCACTGTTCCGCTTGAATGTCTCCCACATCTCCAGATTCTTTCTGCATTCCAGTGAGCCACACGTTCCATCCAACAACTAGGCCTTAACATTACAAGTACCCTTAACACATGGATAAAAGCCAATTGGCCTTGCTGCCGCAAAGCAATTCTTGAAGACATACCACGAAGGCGCCCTCTCCACATTTCCTGGCTATGACGCCTCAATGTGGTAAAGATTAATATTTTTCCCCGACTTTTATATTTATTTCCTTCCCTGTCCACACCCATTCCCACAGATATCAAGGCATTACAAGGGGGTCTGTGCACCTTCATTCGGAACGGGGAAACAACCTCGCATCTCTAATGCCCTTCTTATGCTCCCCAGACACCGGCCGGCTTGGCGTGCCCCAACCTCCAAGATAATTATTGGGCCGCCGACCTTCACCTTTTTTCAGAATGGGTGGCGAGAGAGAGTGAAAAACAGTGGGTGCACATGGACAGATCAGTGGCATGAAGACCACTTTGGGACCTGGCTTGGGTCCCAAAGCACTTGCGCCCACGGAGTGCATAAATCACCACTCTGACGCAAACTATCTTGGAGGTGTGGGATAGACTCGCACTTCGAAGGAACCTCACCACTTTTTCCTCTCCAAATACTCCCACCACGAACAACCTGGATTTTATAACAGAATTCTCTCAAGATTCCTTCCCAGTATGGGTAAAGGCCGAATGCAGAATACTGCAAGATCTTTTCTAAGGCAAATCCATCAAATATTATGAGCATTGCAGGAATGAGTTCTGCCTCCCTGACGCCACCAGACACCATTATTTCCAGTTACGCCACTAGGCCCTACAACCCCCCCTCCCCTCCAACGCCTTAGCTGCTACATGCCCCCTCACTCCCTTTTAATCTCTTGTCCACAACTTTGATGGTGCCCGCAGGTTTGTATCCAAGATCTATAAGGTACTACAACAGTCCTGACTCATACCTAGCCATTTATACAAGAGGTGTGGGAATCAGACTGCGCCCAAGACATAAGGGATACGCAGTAAGGAAGCTTATAGCACAACATTTTAAAGATTTATATGTGTATCCTTCAACAAGGAACAGCCTATATGGTCATGGTCCAGTGGTCCTATACCCTAGCCTGCTTACACTCCATCTACTCAAATTTCTCGCCAGCCGGTTGGCGATGTGGGGAGCAAAAGGGAGTCTTTCAACACATATGGTGGACATTCCTGCCCATTACTCTTTTCTGGAAGTCACATCAAAACCCTTTGGGCTATACAATTCTTGGTATTTTAGGACTGCATCCCTCAGCACTCAACGCAATGACACATACAGGCTGGTCCCTGAACAAACTATGACAGGCATAGCTGAAAGAGCTGATTTCGCTAGCCTGGAAGTCCCCCAACCCCCTCTCCAATAGCCTCCTGGTACACAAAGCTCTGGCACACCCTAGCACTGTAACAACTGACCCACAAATTAGCTAATATTGACAAGAAATTGGCACGCCTCTGCCCCCCCCTTATTGGCGACATATCTAGGCTTGAACATCTATACCTCCAACCGTCCAACTTCATGCTCTTCTCCTATTTGACTAGGCAACTGAATGGAAGGAGACCTTACTCTTGCCTCTCTGCTGACCTAAAGTTATAATGAGCATTTCTGCTTTTGGGAGGGATCCCTCTTTTCGTATTCTCCCTTCTTTCGTCCGCAGTGTTGCCTCCTTTACACTCTTATTCGATGACCTGCTACTCCAGTTCCCCTTTCCGTTCCTTGCCCCTCCTGTAGACTTCAATGTTAGGTTTGTTGTGACCACCCCCTCTAACTTTATATTTCCCGCTTCCCTCCCCCAACCCTCTTACCCGTCACCCCGTCCCTTTTCTTCCCTGGGTTACTTCGCCTTCCTCCTAAGCCAAAGACGGCTCTGGAGACTCCCCCTTCTCCTCCCTTGGGGAGAGAAGGGCAACATTTCATGATACTCCTCTTAGTCCCCAGGGCAGTAAGTGGCAACATGCACCATGTTCTTGCTTATCCCGACTACTTCTCATGTTACATGATAATGCTGTTGATTCTCATGCTGAATGTTTTTTTCTTGCACTACTATTCTTATAATGGTCTTTACCTGATCTGCTTGTACTGCAATATTAACTCTTGCAATCTCTCTTTTTCTGTTACTGTAACAATCTATGGAAAACTCAACAGATTTTGTGTAATAACATTTTATTTAAAAAAAAACAAACGTGTCCAAGTCTTTTTTTCAAAACATTTTCTGGCCACAGTGATGGTAAGTTCTCCTGAGGTCATGGATTCAATGATTCAGGAGATTTACTATGTTTCTTTTTTAATGTTTCTGGGGGGCAGCTGCGCTCCCTCAAGCCCTCCTCAACATTAAAAAAAAGTGTTGGGGTGGGGTGTGACTATACAAGACGACTGAACTAACATGATCCGTGTAGGCTCCACTGTATTGGTAGCGGAAAGCCGATGAATCCTAGTACATCGGGCCCACTCACACCAGCAGAAGAGCTCTTGAGACAGTTCACAGGTGATACCGGGCCCTGATCTGATGGGAGAGCACTAGCGACCTGTAACCATCACTCCAGGGGCGCTCAGAGGTGCAAAATACTGACGGGCAACTGACTCCCCCACACCAATATGTAACACATCTGGAGGAGATTGGGCTGGGGACCTGAGAAGCCCACCCCCGGGGGGGGGGGGGGGGGGGGGGGGGAGATTTTAGCTCTAATAAGACCTATGGCCAGAGACTTCCACCACATGGACAGGGGCAGCACCAGATAACTGGCAAAGTAAGCAGAAATACTCATCAAGTAACGAGGTAACAGGAAGGCTCTCTGGGCGTTCATAAGTGTAGAGGACATGGGAGAAGCGACCCTTGCCTGAGCTGGAGGTCGACACGCAACCGACAAGGGAAGTGGAGAAACTCCTGGGGAAGGACTAATATCTCGAGCTCCCTGACGAAGGTGTGAGGTCCCAGACCCCTACTAGATGCTTCAGGCGGCTCCCTGCGATTCTGATCTCTCCCATTTACCGACTTTATGCCCCCTAAGAAATCCCATATCAACAGGATCTCCAATTATTGTACACCAACGGCGGGACACGAGAGGGCCCCAACAGGGGAAGCAAAGAGCAGCGTGGTGCTGACAAAGGAGGACCTCCTAGCGTCCCTACAGAAGTTAATGAAGGAAGTGCGTGCTGAACTCAAATCTGACCGAAACGCATCCCTAGAATGTAAATGTAAATGTAAATTGATACTTCTATTTACATTTACATTCTAGGGATGCGTTTGGACATACAGACTAAGTTAGCTTCCCTCCAACAGAATGTCGACTCGGTGGGCACCCGTACACTAGACCTTGAGACTAAGATGCAGGAATTTGATCAACATACAGGCCAAACAAGAAGTAATGTGCTAGTGTGTGTATAGCTGTATATGCAAATAAATGGATGTTCAATAGTTTATTTGCATGATTATTTGCATGTGTGAGTATGTGTGTGAGCAAGTTTTGGAAGACTGTCGGTGTGTAACAAGATGTATATGTGTATCACTACATATGATTAGTGAGTATATGTATGAGTGACTATATAGAACTGTTGCTGAATGAGTGGATGTATATATTGATGGTGGAATTACTGAATAGGTTGTTGTAACTGGTATGGGTATCTCCATTTTTTTGAAAATGTTAGTTTCTATTTTTGAATATGTGTTTCAAGGGTTACATTACACTTAAAGGAGGTCTGTCAGTCTGTCACAAGGATGGTGTTATGAGTGATGTTACTGACCAGGTCATGAGCGATGTAATATGTGACGTCATCAGCAGTGCATTGCAGGCGCGCAAGTTATAGTGAGTCCAACTAACTATAACGTGGGAATTTCAATGGTTTTAGGTCAGTAAAATTTCCAGCTAACTAGAACTGGTGTGAAACCTATGTGTTTTTCAGGGAATTTAATAGGTTTTTTAAATGCTAATTCCTAACTATAACTGGTGTGAAACCTATGGTTTTTCAGTGAATTTCATAGGTTTTTTTAAATGCTAATTCCTAACTATAACTGGTGTGAAACCTTTGTTTTTTTCAGTGAATTTCAAAGGTTTTTTAATAGCAAATTTCTATAGCTATGAAATGTAATATTTTTTATAATGAATCCTATAATGTATATTTATGTAATACTATTTTTTTATGTATATTGTTCATGTTTTTTTTTTGTCCTGGAGCGCTCCCGGTTTGCGTCCCGGTGAGCGCACCGGAAAGCGCAGTCTTGCGGCGCGCCCTAGGGCGCCTACCGGTGAGCGTCCCATTAGCGCTTTTACCGCGAACGAAAACATCATCGTGACGTATCGCGTAGCCGCGTCAGCGTGATACGCACGCCGTAAAAGCACCCGGTAGCACTCGAGCGCATACGATTGCGCAACGTAAGCATCCGATGCGCTTACGGGGCGCGCCCGGGGGCGCGTAGCGTAAGCGCGTCGGGTCATGTGACCTAAAAATAACACTTTTTATTGGTGCAGGACAGTTTTGGTTTCCAAATTATGAAAGCCCTGGTCATGTGACCCGAAATTAACACTTTTCATTGGTTCAGGACAGTTTTTTTTTCCTAATGATGAAAGCCCCCACCTTTTTTCCTCATTCTCACTTTGTACTTTGAGTGAAGAAGACCTGTTGAAAGACCTCTCTGTACTTTTTTGGACTGAAAAATGGCTTCAGTAGCAGCAGCAGCAGGAGCATCTCAGCCACCACCACCAAGAAGACCACCACAACACCACAGTGGTGGAGATGAAGAAGAGGAGGAGGAGGAGGAGGAGGGGAGGAGGACATTCCTGCCAGAAGACAATACCCCATATAGGCCAAAGAAGCACATTGTATGGGAGGTTTTTTTCCATCCCAAATGGCCTCAAAAAGGTGAATGCGCCAAAGGTGACTTGCCTAATCTGTAACATGGAACTTTCAAGGGGGAACCCTAACAAGAAATACTCATTTGGCAATAACACCATGATTCGCCACATGCAGCGCAGGCATCCCAACAACTATGCTGCGGCAGAGGTCCGAGAACTGGCCACAAACCCTCCCGAATCTTCACCCAGCACCTCCAAAAGAAAGCAACCCACTCCATCGAGACCAGAGACAAGGGAGATGGTCCCAAACATACAACCCCAGTTTGGGCAATACAAGATCACTTGTATATTTTGTGGTAAGACCATCACCTATGGTGAGCAAAGCATAAAGCTCATCAACCGTGCTGGTGACAACCACAATTGCCCCAAAAAACAATATTTTTTTCCTGATTTTTTTTGCTCCAGTTGAGCCGTTTACAATTCCCTGTTTTTTGTTTCTCCCCATAAAAATAACAAAAAAAATATAAAGTTGTTCATAAAAGCCAAAAAAAGTACAAAATGTTCAAAAAAACATTTAAAAAAATATAAAACAACAAAAAGAAGAAAAAAAACAGTTCTTTTTAGAACTACCTCTAATTTATAAACAAGCATTTACAATGCAACGGTTTCGCCTTTGTAAAAGTTAGAGCTATTGGCATTGTAAATTACATTTTGTATTTATGTGTTGGTTTTGAAAACAGATAAATAAATGACATTGTCATTTACAATGCCAATAGCTTAATCTCTCACAAATGAGAGACCTATTGCATTTGCACACACACACAGAGCACAAACACACACACAGAGCCACACACACACAGAGCCACACACTGACAGAGCCACACACTGACAGAGCCACAAACACACACAGCCACCCACAGAGTCATTCACATAGAGCCACCCACATACACAGAGCCACCTACACAGAGCCACCCTCACACACACAGCCACCTACACAGAGCCACCCTCACATGGAACTGCACTAATCTGTCATCATCACTCAGGTGACCTCGGAATTGGATTACTGCAATTCTCTATACCTCATCATTAATGCCTCCTGCCTTAATCAGCTTCAAATAGCCCAGATTGCAGCAGCCCGATTGGCCCTTAACACTTCTCGGTCAGGGATGGGATTTGTTCCCTTCACTGGCTCACCATAATAACAAGGTATGAAGCGCTATAAGAAAGCACGTTGCTGATCTTATTAATATGTGCTGAAAGAGCTCCACGCACAATATGGGAGAGTTTGCTTCACCCCTCGGGGACCATGTGTCCGAGTCATTGTCTTGTGTGTGCTCCACACTCAGCTGGGGGAATCTGACACAGTTCTGCTGGACACCCTCATACACGAGTGAGATCTGACACCACAGAGAGGAGGGCTGGGCACTGACCTGGCAGAAGTGTGGGTGGCACAATGTGCATGGGCATGCTTCGGGTTCGGGTGCTGCATGCAACACTTTATGTTATTTACATGCATCGATATAGCACAATGTGGCATTCACCGTGTTAGTAAGTAGGGGTGGGACACAGATCTGACTCTCCCTTATAAATTAACCTCAGGTGTAAATTGGCGCTGCATTGACTCCTATGCCCCTCCCTCTGTGACCCCTTTTCACAGCTGACACCTCTTGAAGGTTCTCTGAAGTGCGGATTTCACACACCAGTGAATTCTGATTGCAGGGAGGACGGGTGCTTTGGTGATGCCCACAGCTGCAGCCCTGTGGCTGTTTTTTCAGTTTTATGTAACTCGAACTCGCACCGAAGGTCTTGGAGGCTTTACATGAAGCACCAGTTACATTACACAAGGACACAACAGCCCCCCCCCCCCGCACCCCCCCCAGGCTACCTCGAGGAGCAGAGTGCTTGTGGGGTGGGGGGCCGAGGCAAGAGGACAAAGGTGAAGTGTGAAGGTGAGAGAAGGGGGAGGCACCTGTGAGATAGTGGTGCACCGTCGCCGGGGAGTGGAGGCGAATGCACGGGGTGGAGGGGTTTGAAGAAAGTAAGGAGGGAGAGGTCTGAGGGAGAAGCATTTAAGGAAGGAAAAGTTGGGGGTAAGAAAACAAATATGGAAACAAGAGGAACGCGGGGCAAAGGAATTGGGGTGGGGTCAGGCCTAAGCTGATAGATCGTGGAAAGAGGTTTCTGAGGTCAGAAAAAGGCATGATACGAGAGGAGTGAAATAGCGTAAGAAAGGAGGGAGAAACAGGAGAGACCAGAAGATACACAATAATGTGCGGTGGAGGGACAGGGTGAAGGAAAGAAGAAAGGGGAGGGGTCAGAAAGGAGGCTGGGGCTCGCCTTCCCGTGCCTCTGTGCGGCCGCAGCCCTGACAGGGAGCCCAACAGCTCCTTGAAGACAGAGTGGCATTTCCTTTGCTGCATAACATGGAGGGGCGGAGGCGGGGGGGAGGGTGCTTGAGCCTTAGCGAGCGGGAGGAGCCTCAGCGAGGGGGGCAGAACCGGTGGTAAGAGGAGCACAGATGCGCGCTCACTGTTTACTGAGCCCTTATTTACTTTAAAATAGAGCGACACGTATAACTCCTGGAGGTCTGAGTACACCTCACAAATAATGATCTGTGAGGTGAATTTTAAATACAGCCCCACCAACAATCGAACGTTGCAAGACTCCTTAATGTTGATACACAGTTTGGTATGTATTATGTTACTGTAAATAACTACATGTAATTTAAAATCTAACAAATTCAAGTGCAGGGTAGATGTGCCATACTCATACAGAGATTGTCCAAGTAAATAAGTTCTTTTCGGAGGTATGTCTGGAAGTGTCTACCCTTAAATATAGGAAGCAATGGGGGGCTTATCCCATTTATTATTTTGTAGCAGGAGGTTATCGATCTATGATGGTCCGCGCTGCAGTCATGAGTGTTTTGTAGCGCTCCATGCAAACGGAAGTGTCTGTGGGCGCTTTATCGTTGTGACTCAATGATGCTCCTACTGACCTCAGAGGAGTGAAAAGCTTCCTTGATGATATGTCTCAAACTTCGATCCTGCAGATTCCCGGGGACTCCAAAGCCCTGTAGTGTCCCAAAGGCCTCGATGACAGAGTCTGGAAATGGGACGAGTGGGCACACTTGCATGGAGCGTGTCGGGCACTGGGGGGAGGGGGAAGGGAGCAACACAGTCATCAAAGCCATCCCTGCCTCAGACCCGTTAGTTAATAAAACTGGGCATTGCAAAAGGTCCCTGTCGGGTCCTGTATCCATCACATCCTTGACTTTACTGGTCAAGAACACGGATCAATTTCTGAACAAGTCATGTGAAAAAGATTAGGGTAATCCAAGTCAGACATTTAGTTTCTGTTTATATTTCACATGTTTTAATTAATCTTGTACCAAAATACCAGTTGGTGGGACGCTGTAGAGGTCACATAAGTACCCTACGCCCTTATTTTCATAGGCCACGCCCCTTTTAAAAGGTACCTTCATCCAGTTTTGCACCCCAGTTAAACTCATGTTGAACAGCGCAGAGCCCCGCTGACAAGTGCTGTGCTCGTTTTAGACAAAAGAGCCCCCGCTGAGGAGTACTGGGGCCGCTCCCTGTTCCGTACAGGATAGTACTGCTAGGCCACAGAAAGCGCCGGGCGCAGGACGGCTACACCCGCCCCGACCTGCCCCCCCAGCAGCGGTCCGGCATGTTCAGCAGCTCTGGGGTACTCGGAGGCTGCGGGCAGGGACGGGGTCCCCTCGGAGGGCACTGCCCCGCGCCCCAGTGGTGCACCCGGCGGGGGCTGTTGCTGCAAGGGTGGTGGATCCATCGTCCCAGCGGCAGCGGAGAGGCTCTCCTGGGAGCGCGATGGCATGGCTTCGGACACAGCACCGCTGCCCAGGTGGTGACTGCGCTGTGCAGGGGGGGGGCCTGGGAGTGTGAGACAACAGCAACAAAACACGCAAATACGGAAAACAAACACGGAGGCGACATGAGACGGAGACACGTACAAAGTGAAAAAAAAATTATAACAAAATGCTGCTTAGCTGATCTCAAATAAAAAGTACATCCTGGCAACTTAAATCTAGCAGCCTACTCCTGCAAAGACACTTTCAAAAAGACCAAAACATGCCAGGAAGAAAAAAAAACATCCGACCACCGCCGGAACGATGTCACAAAGGGGCGGAGAGTGAAAAAAATCGCCGGAACGCCCACGAATCTGCTCCGGCAATGACGGACAGATCTCTCTTCCAATGGCTAGCCTCCATTTATGGAGCTAGCCAATGGAAGAGCAGGCAAAGCCCCCTTACTGTTCTAACATAAGATTTCGCCTGCGCGAACGCTACTGCGCAGCGGACGCCAGGCGAAACCTAAAAACGTCTCTAAAGACATATTTTTGTGCACATCAGTGCATCAAAATAACAGAGCTTGGTCGCAGACTTAGGAACGCCAGTTATCTGCATAGAGACCACTGACCATTGTAAAAACAAGACGGAGCCCCGCTTGTTGCTGCAGTGACCATCTGAAGACAGAGACCAGCCAAGGAGCAGCACAGAGCCGGTAAGTGGGGTGAGACAGAATGCACACAAAACCATGCCACGCTTGGAGCTCGCGTGCGCGTATAAAAAAAAAAATATATATATATATATATATATATATATATATTGCATGTGGCTTGCGAGGATGGAAGGGGGACAGGAGATGTGCACACCATGTGTCTGTACGTGCGTGTTGACGAGCTCCATTCGCCCCTGTGCGTGCCCATCTCCTGTCTCCGTTGTGAGGCAAGTTAGCAACAATAGATCTCGCTGGCAATAGCGCTGCTTCGCCAGGTGCGAGACCTAAAAATCAGCAGTGGAGGTTAGTGGAGCTGCCACCGCAGTGCTTATTGTTAATGCCCTGAGTGCTACAAAGTCATATTTGATCTCTGTTACCAACATTGGCAATGCATTTGTCACCCTAAGTTCAAACAACAAAGCCCAAACTATGTAGAAGTAGTGTAACTAAACACCGAAAGAGCACATAACATCCCCTTACTATATTTTCCACACAGAAATAGGGGAGGAATTGTACCAATTAATATTTCCTCATAAACTATTCCTGGAGGTAATGTGAGAGGTGGGCGAGCCAAAAAAAGAACAAGGAGAGCTGAGCCTATGGTCTGGCTTGGCTCTAAAAACCTGTGCATAGGCCAGGCCCTGAAATTTTCCTGCCAGGGAAACCGTTCAACAAACACTATTTAAAACTATTATAATGTCTGTCTTTTCAAAACTCTGAAAGTGTGCGTGTGTGTTTTTTTTTAATATGCTGGAGCGTTTACCTTTAGCCCACCAGATGGCACGGAGGGGTATTGACAGTTTTTAAATGTTAACTGAGACACATTTATGCCCCGCCTCTGCCCAGAGGCCAATGCCATTACTGAAATAAAAGACAAGTCATGTATTTGAAGGTGTGGTGTTATGTGCTTAAAAATCAGGAGGCTCGGAGACATAAAATAGTCACCTAGTATCACACAATTAAACAGGGAAGCCTGGACTGATCCCAGGTTTTGTAGATATGTATTCAGCCACTAGACAGCTATTTCGTTCCCCTGTTTTAAATTTAAAAAAATGAACGCATTGTCTTTTATTCTTGGGAAATGAGATTAAAGTGTGGGTAACAGACAGAAGCCACATGAAAGAAATGCGTTACTTACCTGTAACAGCAGTTATCCAGTATTGGTGTCTTTCATAGATTCACATGCCTGAATCATTCCCCGTCGTCGAGACGGAAGCCTCCGGTAAATAAAAAAGTAATGTCCATAGACATACATAGAGAGAAAGGGTCTAAGGGCCTCCCCTTAGTAGCCTTTCCTTGTCCTTATGTAAAAAGGACCAAACTCTCACAGTCAGCCAATCAGCTCCGACCTCCCTCTAGAACCTTCCTGGGAGGAGCCTCAGTCCCTCAGATTTTCGTACGCACCCAGCTAGGTTGTCGTAATATAGTCCGAGAGGGAAGTGAGTCCTTCCAGGGGAGGCGGGAGGGTTGCATGTGAATCTATGAAAGACACCAATACTGGATAACTGCTGTTACAGGTATGTAACGCATTTCTTATCCAGTATTAGGGGTGTCTTTCATAGATTCACATGCCTGAATCAGAATAGCTAGCAATCATAGTAGGACATTTGTAAAGTAGAGTTGCTCTGCCGTCATGTTAGATAATGCATATAATATCATACAACAAGGAGACAGCATAGATAGAACATCATCAGAGCAAGAATGTGCATACCTGGAAGGCGGGATGTAGGAAGGCTCACCTTACTGAAAGAGATGGCGAAGCACCGCCTGGCCCATTGCCGCATCCTTCTGGAGTTCGATATCCAGGCAGTAGTGTCTTGAGAAAGTATGCGGTGACTTCCAGGTCACCGCTCTGCAGATGTCCAGGATCGGCACTCCAGCAAACAGTGCTGCTGACGTGGACATTGCCCTGGTGGAATGAGCAGAGACATGATCATTCAAAGGCCGGCCGGCCTTGTCGTGGCAGAATGAAATCGCAGAGGAGATCCATCTGGAGATGCTTTGCTTCGTGAGAGGCAGGCCCATTCGTGGTCTGCTGTATGCCACGAACAGTTGTGAAGATTTCCTGAGAGCCTTAGTCTTGTCCAGGTAGAACTTTAGGCATCTCATAAGGTCCAAAGAATGCCGCGACCTCTCCGCTGCTGTAGAAGGGTTGGCAAAGAAGGACTTCAGGACTATTGGTTCGTTGAGATGAAAGTCCGAAGGTACCTTTGGAATGAACTTAGGGTTTGGTCGTAGTATCACCCTGTCATGTCTGAATTGCATATATGGTTCCTGAATGGACAAGGCTTGCAGCTCGCTAACCCTTCTGGCAGATGTTAGAGCGAGCAAGAGCGCCGTCTTCCATGAGATGTGTTTAAGAGATGCCCGATGAATGGGCTCAAACGGGTGGCGCATGAGTTGGTTAAGTACCAGATTAAGCTGCCATGTAGGAGGTACTTTCCGAGGCCTCGGAAAGGATCTGTATAGTCCCTTGAGGAATTGCTGGACTAGCCGACTTGACCACAGAGAAGGTCCTGTGACAGTTCTGGTGAACCTCGAGATAGCCGCCAGGTGAACTTTGATGGACGCATGCGCCAGTCCCGACTGAGCCAAATGCAGGAGGTATGGTAATATCTGTTCAGGGGTGATGGTGAGGGGCCGTAGGCCCTGGTCGGAACACCAAATGCAGAACCTCTTCCATTTGAGAGTGTAGGTTTTGTTCGTACTGTCTGCCCTTGCTTTGGCTAATACATCCCTGCAGTCTTGTGGGATATTCAGGCCACCGAACTCTCTGTGCTCAGGAGCCAGGCTGATAATTTGAGCGATTGGAGGTTCGGGTGCTGCACTTGCCCGTTGGACATCGTCAGGAGGTTCGGGTGTTGTTTCAGGCGGATCGGTGATCTGATGGAGAGTCGAAGCAGATCCGAGAACCAGTGTTGCCTCGGCCAGAACGGGGCAATTAGGATCAGGGTACAGGGTTCCACCTTCATCTTCCTGAGGAGCCGTGGGATCATCGGGAATGGAGGAAAAGCGTATGCAAAGGCGTTGAACCATCCGATGGAAAATGCATTTCCTAGTGATCCTTGTTGGGGATGCCAACTTGCGTAGCTTGGGCATGTGGCGTTCCTCTTGGTGGCAAAGAGGTCGATGTTCGGGACTCCCCATTGAGAGAAGATGTGAGTCAGAGCGCTGTCTGAAAGTTCCCACTCGTGGGAGAGGGATTTTTGCCTGCTCAGGGCGTCCGCGATGGTATTGTCCTTTCCTGGGACATATTCCGCTTTGAGCGGGATTCCTTGCAGCACTAGCCAGTTCCAGATCTTTTGCGATTCGCGTGAGAGAGAGAGCGAACGCGTTCCCCCCTGTTTGTTGAGATAGTGCATCGTCGTGGTGTTGTCTGTCCTGACGAGCACCGGGGAGTTCTGGATGCGTGGCAAGAAGGCTTGGAGAGCCAGATACACGGCTCTTAGCTCCAAAAGGTTTATATGGAGCGATTGCTCCTGAGTGTCCCATTTGCCGCTGATCTGAAGGTCCTGGAGAACAGCGCCCCATCCCTCTAGGGAGGCGTCTGTTGTTATCACCAGCGGTGATGCTGGAAGGAGAAACGGTAAGCCCACAGTTAGATTCTGGCGACGTTTCCACCATTGCAGAGCTGTGGACATTTTTGGTGTGATCCGAATAATGTCTTCGAAGGAGCCAGTGCTTTGAGTCCATTGGCTCGTGAGTGCCTCCTGCAAGGGCCGCATTCTGAGTCTGCAGTGTGGGATGAGGAGTATGCAGGAAGACATCATCCCCAGGAGGGAGGTGTAAGTCCGAACTTTCCGCTGCGTTTTTGCTGCCACAGCCGTGGCCAGGGATAAGATCTTGTCTGTCCTCTCTTTCGAGGGGAAGACTCTTGTGCACTCTGAAAGAGATTGGTGCAGGCGTTGGAGGATGTGACTGCGTCTCCAGGTGAGGGTGCTTTCACCAGCCAGTCGTCTAGGTAGCGGAAGACTTGGTGGCCCAGTTGACGCAGGAAGGCTGCCACTGGCGCAAGGCATTTCGTGAAAATCCGCGGCGCGGACTTGAGGCCGAATGGCAGGACTTTGAACTGATAGTGACGGCCCGCCACCTCGAATCTCAGGAATTTCCGGTGATTTCTGAGGATGGGGATGTGGTAGTAGGCATCCTGGAGATCTAATGATGTCATGAAATCTCCTTTCTCTAGAATGCCCAGAATTTCTTGAATCGTCACCATCCTGAACGATTGGCTCCGTAGGAAGGTGTTGAGCGCCCGGAGATCCAGGATGGGCCTCCACTTGTTCTCTTTTTGCTGTACAAGAAAGAAGTGGGAGTAAAATCCTTTCCCCTTTGAGGATGCCGGTACCCTTTCGATTGCTCCTTTCCGTAGCATTGTCGAAAGCTCCTTGAGAAGCAGGCGCGGGTGTTTGTGTGTCCGTCTGCGTGGAGGGGTATTGGGAGGGATGGAGGTGAATTCGAGAGAATGGCCGAATCGAATAATTTGAAGAACCCACCGGTCCGTGGTGATGTACTGCCAATTGGTGAGGAAATGGGTCAGCTTTCCTCCAATTTGAAGGATGGAGAGGGTGTTTGGACTGGCTGGAGTAGTCGGTCACTGGCGGCCGCCAGCGCCCCTCTTGGTATTTTTACCTCTGTAGCTAGATCTTCCAAACGAAGACTGGCGGCCTTGTTGTTGTTTGTTTTGGTATTGGCCTTTGTGATTGTATGAAAACGAGGACCTGTTCTGATAGGAGCCTCGATAGGAGGACTGACCTCTGGACCTGTTGCCCCGAAAGGACTGGTTTCTGGACTGCAGAGTGCCCTGTGCCCTTGCCGTGTCTGTGTCCTTCTTAATGGCCTGCAGTGCCTCGTCGATTTTTTCTCCAAAGAGGTGCTGCCCGTCGAAGGGCATGTCCAGAACCTTTGCTTGAACTTCCTGGCGGAATGATGTCGCTCTCAGCCATCCTTGGCGTCGCAGGACTGCAGCTCCCGCGAGTTGACGGAAGCCTGTCATGGCTGCGTCGATAGCACAGTCAATGAGTTCCGCTGCAGAAGATTGACCTTCCACCAGGAGCGCTTTCACCTCACCCTGGACTGCGTCAGGTAGTTCCTTCACGTAAGGGGCAATGTCCTCCCAGAGCTGGCGATTGTAACGTCCCAACAAGGCAATGGAGTTGGCCACCTTGATGGACATGGCCGATGTGGATGTGAAACGTTTTCCAATCGTGTCAAGTTTCCTGCCCTGCTTGTCCGGGGGAGCGGACAGTGGTGAGGAAGGGTTGCGGGAGTGTTTCTGGGCCGCCTGCGTCACCACCGAGTCTGGTTTGGGGTGACCATTGAGGCAAGCCGCCGCAGTAAGTGGTGCTCTGTATTTCTTGTCTAGGCGTGGGACCACCACCGGTACAGAAGCAGGTGTTAGCATTAATTTCTTTCCTTGTTCCCACAAAAATTCTATAATTGGAATAGCCTTTGCGGATTTTTGAGTCTGTCCCTTAAAGTCGTGCAAGAAACAGTCTGTTTCTGTTGATTCCACCGCCATGTGGAATCTCTTCGCTGCTCTCTCCACAAGCTTGTGGAAGCCGGCAATGTCCACAGGCGGGGAGTCCGCTTGACGTGGTTGTGGTGAAGCTGGGGATGATGCTATATATTCATCCTCTTCATCCTGGTCTGAGTGGTCCGAGTGTACCTCCTGGACCTCTCCTTCCTCTAGTTCCTCCTCCTCCTCATCATCGTCCAAAGAGACCACCACCTGAGGCTGGATGTCATGGTGGGTTTGAGGGTGATGCTGAGTTTGTTTTGGTGCGGACACTGGTACTTGGACTGTAGGTGTCTGATTCCCCTTGTCCACAGGCGCATGACTCCTAGGCGCCTGACCGCCTCTGTCCGCCTCTGGAAAGCGTTGCTTGTAGTCTTGTACAAGGAATCGTAAGTCATCAACAAGGGTCGCCGGTAAGCATATCATGGGGGTGACTTCCGTGCGGACACTAGTATGGACAGAGTGTTCCTGATAGGTGAAGTCTTCCTGTTCCTCATCAGTGCTTTGGCATTTTATGTTACGGTCCGAGACAGAAGTAGCAGGATCCAGATGGTCATCCTCTTCGGATTCTTCGCTTTGGAAGATTTCCTGAGGTGGTTGCTTTTCCACCTTGCTCGGCGACGTCATCTCCGGGGTAATTTGTGGTTTGTTCGGCTTGCCAGACTGCACATCAGAGCCTGTCGTCGTCGAGGGAACCGTCGACGGCGGTAGCATCAGGGTCGATACCTCTACCAGTTTCGATTTTTTCCATGGCTCCGGCAGTGCCCCCTTCGACGACGAGCTCTCCGTCGACGGTGTCGTCGTCGAGTCCTTCGTCGACGGAGTCTTTGGTGTCGTCGTCGAGTCCTTCGTCGACGGAGTCTTCGTCGACGGGGTCATGGACGACGAGCCTTTCGTCGACGGTGGAGTGGGCGATGGGATCTTGGTCGTCGACGACTGTGGAGTCGTCGTCAACGTCTTCGTCGACGGTGCTTTCGTAGACGAGGTCCTCGTCGTCGAGTCTCTCGTCGACACCTTTGTCGTCGACGGTGGGATCCTTTGTAGCGCCTTCGACGACGATGGGCTCGTCGATGACGACGGCGTCGTCGACGGTGTCGTCTTCGTTGTCGACATGGTCTTCGTCGTCGACGACGATTTTAGAAGAATAATAGAAGAAACAGGTCTACCTGAGGATGAGGAGGACGTAGTCGTTGTCGTCGACGCTGAAGGCGACGACGCTGACGTGGTAGACACTGTGGTCGTGACAGAGGTAGTCCTCTGGGCTTGTCTAGAGGACGGAGCAGGCTTCTTAAAGGTTTTATCCTCCTTAGCAGACACTGAAGATGTCGCAGATCTCGCCTCTGAAGACTTTTTGTGGGTCTTCGTAGGAGGAGTGTCTGAGGGGCCAGGGGAAGCTTCCCTAGGCCTCTTTTTAGAGACAGCTGAGGTCCTGGAAACACTGCTCACAGAGGAGTCCAGATTGTCTCTGTCCTTAAGCCTGTCCAGCCAAATAAGAAGGCGACCTTCTCTATCTCTCACGGTCTTCTTTGGAAAAGACCTACAAATCTTGCATTTGTCTGAGACATGGTCCGGGTAAAGGCAATACAAGCACAGGTCGTGCTGATCATCCACATGGATTCTTTTCTTGCTACAGGAAGAGCAGGCCCTGAACTTTCTTCTTCGAGTCAGACATGGAAGAAGCAGTGGAAAAAACACACTTACTGTCAAGACAGTGTAGTGCAGTAGTCCTTGAAGAGTTGAGGGTTTAGAGAACACTTTCCAAGAAAGTTTGATGAATTTTGAGTAATCCTGAGGAGAGCTCAGGCTGGAGACTCCCTAGCACAACGTGCGGTAGAAAATCTGAGGGACTGAGGCTCCTCCCAGGAAGGTTCTAGAGGGAGGTCGGAGCTGATTGGCTGACTGTGAGAGTTTGGTCCTTTTTACATAAGGACAAGGAAAGGCTACTAAGGGGAGGCCCTTAGACCCTTTCTCTCTATGTATGTCTATGGACATTACTTTTTTATTTACCGGAGGCTCCCGTGTCGACGACGGGGAATGATTCAGGCATGTGAATCTATGAAAGACACCCCTAATACTGGATAAGCTTGGCACCTTTTTGGCTCAAGGGATCACGAAGACCTCGAGCTGCACCACAGTCAGGCATCTAGCTCGAGACTTGCTCAAGCTTTCAGTGGCTCGCCCACGTCTAAGTAATCTGCAGGTGTTCATATGGAAGGTGTCCCTTCAGTGCTCAAGGGACTTTTGAAATCCGTTAAACATGCAGAGGACTCCAGGAGCACAGCTACGTGTTACGAATCAGCTCCTTTGTGGCTGATGACAAGAAATTCAACTACATTTTTCCTAGAATATCTGTTCATTCTTGACAAGTATTTGGCCACCTCAAGTTTCTAAAAAAATCCTCGACCTAGTTAAAGGATGATGAGATATCTATAATTTGCTATCACAGGTCACAAATCTCGTTTTTAAAAGTTAAGATTGTATGACAAGTTATAGGGGACAATATAATCCATTCACCTCTTTTAATAGTTTGTCGCCCGCATGAAATAAGACAATGTAATATGGGGATGAATGAGTTCAAATTATGAAATACATGTGAAGGGGACAAAAATATAAAATTTGCATTTAACTAATACCTGGGAGAAAAGAAAAATGTATAAGATTTAATGTGAAACAAGGGATGTGTGCAGAGTCCATACAGCTACATGACAACAGAGGTACGAAGTTACATTTCTAGGCTTCATATTTACTAATTATTGATATCAAGAGTGTTAGTCCAATTGGTTCACTTGAAATTAACTAAGACCACAACCCCTAGCAATGCAGGAAGTGAATAAGGAAAGTCCAAGACCGGAAAATGACATCCATGATGACATGGATTCATCGGATAACCGTAGTCCAGCCAAACAGGCAAATTTAATTATTAGGAAACACCAGACTAAAAATATAAACTCAAAAGGAAGTGCCTCAAGAGCAAACTAAGCACTTAGATACAGAGTTTCTCTTATTATGATGCTGTCCTCGGTTGGAAACAGGACTAAAAACTATTTACTATTAAACAGCTTTCATCCCCTTACATTATGCCTTTTCTGTGTTGAAATGTGCACAAGGATCCACTTAAAATAGGTATAGACGCAACTTTAATTTGGGTTCCACAACCATTTGAGTAAATAGCTTCCATTTACCAGGTATCGAAGTTATGTCCTTAGTCATGCAACAAATTACCTACTGCAAGCTGTACCTTCACTAAAGATCCAGGTGCTGCGTGCCTGACTGCCACTATCATGAAACAGTATTGGTAAAACTGCCCATACTATAGTTTAGAATCCCTTCTTATTAGACCTACTTTCTTGACCCATAAACGATGTAGGTTTGCATGCAAATCATAATCATGAAAAATATAGCTGAAAGTAAAATGCGTTAAACAAAAGACTGAGATGATACTAAGACATTAAAAAAAAGATGGTGCCTGCGAGTATAACAAACCATTGTGCTGACGCTTAAGTTACTTACAGCCAGTCATCACGTACTGATATTGCACGGTTGTAAACAGCTTATTTCCTCGAGTACTACGTTTACATAAAAAAGGAAACACGGAGTGATCAACAGCTTACCCTCATATCAGTTAAGGACCAACACCTAGTGGTACAAAAACCTGTAGCCACGTCTAAAGTGGATGCCCATCCTATAGTCAGCGAAATTAGGGATGATGAGCAGTCCATAGAGAAACTCTATAGAGTCCTGTGGTATCTGCTTGCTGGTCCGTTACAACAAGTCTACCCTTCACCCCCATTCAAAATCGCTCCCATCCCCAAACCGCTTTTCTGGGAGGTAAAGACATCCAGGGTGATCGGAATTCAACACTCAGCAGATAACACAAGAAAAGAGAGGCTATTATTGAGGGAAACAAACAAATACATTATAATATTTTTGCATCTCACAAGCAGTGACTCTGCTTTCCACAACCAAAATTTATGGCACAGTTAAGACGGAAGCCTATGATTTTTTTTTATTTGAGCTCAACATTTAAGTATCACAGCCTTTAAAAATGGAGGCGGGATAACTATATCGCCCTGCTTCCCTGGGCGCGTTTACAGAAAATTTTATTTTCGAGCCCATAGAACAGTACAATGCATTTGCTTTAATTAATGCTGGACTAGAATTTGTACACCAACTAAAGGAAAACAGCAAAATAAACAGGGCCCTTACTGCTCTAAACATATTCAATTATCAGATCCTTCATTATCGGATCAATATAACTATACTGCAACTATTGTGGCCGGAATCAACAATTGGGCTACAGAAGCACTTTGATATAACAATTGCACTGGTTTAGTAGACAGTCTCTGAAATAGGTAGGAGTCCGAAACCAATACAATTAAGTTCTATCGAGTGACACCTTAGCCTAAACAGGTCCAAGTACAGCACCAGGTCATATTTATTCTTCCTTTTGCTTGTAGTTTGTTCATGCTATTTTTGTGTGTTCTATTCCTGCAACAGTTCTCTCATGTAACGTAACTGGTTCTATTGTACAGTGCTCTGACACCTTCGGGTAAAGTCCGCGCTTTATAAAAATGCATTAACTAAAATAAAATACAATAAAAACGGGCTAAGCTCAAAAACGTAAACTGCGTTGAATTGTTTATTTATTTATTTAATGGTTGTTTAGCCGACGATCTCGTCTGCCCCCGTGAAGCCCACCAGAGTGGCTCTGTCGGTTCTTCGCTAACTCTCTGCTAACGAACAAGATGTAAATAAGCATGTTGGATCTCTATTTGACCGTCCTAGTGCACAGGCAGTGGCCCAGGGCTACCTCTCCACAGCGGAATCCTCAATTTTCTCCCACCCCAGCACATAATCAAACTGAACGCGGAGCGGCAAATAACTAGGGGTGCACAGAAACGGCCACATGGCAGCGCACTGAGCGTACCTCGAGTTAGAACTGTAGGATTTTGCAACAGGGGGTCTCCTCTTGCCTTCACCTTACCTCTCGCACACAAGCAGCCGCTAGCTGGAGAGCTTCAGACCTCCCACCTCTCCTCCTACTGCGGTCGCGGCCATACTCCACCCCGCTCCCTGTGCTTCCTGTCCCCGCCCCCTCCTCGGAGCATCTGCCCACTGTTCTCCAACCGTCTCCCCAGCTCCAGTCCGCGCTCTGAGCTTGCGCATTGTCTGTCGGCGACAGCCTGTTGCGATATAGCGATACTCACCGTGACGTCTGTAGCAAACGTGGCGGGCTGTTACGTTACATTCGGTTACACGATGAAGGGAATTCTTCTTAACACATACCGTCAAAGCAGCTAATCCATGCTCGTTTGAAAGAAGTCTGGCATTTTTTAAGAATGTAGCTGTAGATATATAAAGCGATTGCTAAAAATCAAGCATCCAGTAAAATGGGGAATCACCTTACCGCAACAAACTTACTGAAAAGGAAAAGTAATAATAACAAGTCAGGTCCCGGGCCGGCAGCCAATCACAGCGCGGCCCGGGAAATGACGTCACGGGAGTGTCCCGGGCCGGCAGCCAATCACAGCGCGGCCCGGGACAAAGGGGCGGGACATAAAAAAAGCCCGAGAAACGCCCCCGAATCGCGTTTTCCCGAGAAAGCGTGATTGACAGCCTCTGTCTCCCAATGGCTAGCGTCCATTTATGGAGCTAGCCAATTGGAAACAGAGGCGGTCCGAACATCCATACTGAAGACAAACGTTTTCGATCTGGGAGGGGCACTGCGCGCCCTCGCCAGGTCGAAACCTAAAAAAGGCTACATTTTTTAAAAACTCTGTCATTCTTTTTCCCCCATGGTACGCTCCCCGGTACGCTTCCCGGTGCGCGTACCGGGCGCTCCCCCGCGCAAATCGAAAAAAATAAGTAAAAAATGTTGCCCCGCGGGGCCCTTTTATGGCCGCCACATCAAACCTAGGGGTCAGGGGGGGTCTACTCTGCCCCCTTTTGGTCATTTCCCCCTTTGTTTTTGCCACCTCTTGTGTCTCGATCCTACCGAGACACAAGATGGCGGCCGCTCCGGACTGTTCGGAATGTTGACAGACACCTGAGAGCCAATCAGGTTTCCGCGCGTAGCGCGCTGGTTAGCGCCCCGGTGCGCGTACCTGGGCGCGCTTATGTTACGAGCATTTATTACGTGCACAGCTGCTCCAGCAAAGGAGCGTCCCGGCGCCTGACAAGGGAGCAACATAACACAACTTAAAAGAGTGGACTGATAAAAGGGAAAAGACTAAGGGAACAGGAAAGTCTTGACAGCCCTGCGAAATGAGAACAGATCAGCAAGGGTACGTATTTCGAATGGTAGGGCATTCCACAGGACAGCAGCACGAACACGAAAAGAGCGACCCCCAGCCCGACTACGCTTAAACCATGGAACTACTGCTAGTTCAAGGTCCGATGAGCGTAGTGAGTATAGATATATATATTTTTTTGAACCTAAATTACACAAAATCCACTGGAGCACATATCTTGAGACATAGCAAATGCACATCGGGCTACCAGTCCATACAATTTTGCCAAGTTTGGTGGAAATCCATTCAGCCGTTCGGGCTAAGAGTGAGGTCGACTGCCCTATGGAAATTAACATGGAGAAAACACGTTTTGGGACCCCCCTTTTTCCTCGGCCCCGCTTGACGAATCCCCCCCAAACTTTCAGGGAAGGACCGGAGCGCCGCGAGGCACATTTGAGAACATTTTCAGGCAGATTCCTCAACCGGCGCCAAAGTTATTCACAATAGAATGTTGTGATTTCCCTATTCAAAATAATCCTAACTATAACTACCTACTGGCGACCGCCAGTAGGATATAAATATATATATATTTTTTTTCAACTAAGAGGGTGAGTAGTAATACGCCACTATTTTAATGGAAAAACGGATTGGGAATGCAGCAAAAGTGTCTCGCATAAAGTAAATCCTGTGCTCTTGCCCGACGTGTTTCATGCTGATGGGAGCATTTCTTCAGGGGCTTTCAGGAAAAACAAGAGTCTCTGGTCTCAGCGGTTTAAAAGGCACCATATTGTAACTTTGTCCCCGCCCAGGTGGGCGTGGCCACTGCTGTGGCCTGCTGGATCCTGTAGTGCCACATGTTTACTTCAGTGAGCCGCGTTGACCAGGCTCATAGTGCCGTCATAAATTATTGCCCAAGTTGGTGGCGATGACTAACTTGTGCCGCTTCTCATGCTCTAAGTGTAAATCCGAGGCAAGATGGCGGCCGTGGCGTGGGCTGTGTGAACAGCTCAGTCCTTCCTTCAGACAGTAGGAGACAAGACTATACCGGCAGATCCTGTAGACGACTACGATAAGGGAGCGAATTCGGAGAGGAAAGTAGCAACGGCGAGCAAGAAGAATATAAGATTGATACAATCTATTACATTATGTCAGTATCTCGCGTGTTGCTGGAATCTGAGTATCGCCTTCTTTAATTTGTTTGCTTCGAATTAAATTACCCCCAGCTCCGGCTCGCACGCTACATGAGTGTGTATATGGGTTATTAGTTGTTTTTTTTAGTATCAGTGTCTGTATGGTTCGGTGGGGGATATTACTTAGTGCACAGATGCATGAATGAGTGACTCACTATTTGTATGTATTTTGAAGACAGCATGTGTGCAAGACTGTATGGGTGGATGATTGTGTGTATGGGTTGGTTAGTGAGTATGTGTTTTTATAATTGATTGTTTAAGAGAGTAAATATGTTTCCGTTTCTGTAGAGGTATGTGTAGTGGTGTGTATATAGCAGTATAATCAAGTAAATGGTTTTTTGATAGTTTATTTGCATGTGTGAATTTGTGTGCGAGTAACTATATGGATGAGTATTAGTTTGTAACAGGATGTATAGGTGTATGAGTACATATGATGAGTAAGTACATGCATGAGTGACTATATAGAACTGTTGGTGAATGAGTGGATGTGTATGTAGATGTTGGAATTACCTAATAAGTTGTTGTAATTGGTATTGGTTTCTCCTTTTTTAAGAAAATGTTAGTTTCTATTTTTGAATGTGTGTGTCAAAGGTTATTTTATGCTGATAGGAGGTCTGCCACTTTGTCACAATGATGTTGTCATCAGTGATGTCATTTGAGATGTCATCAGTGATGTCATGAGTGATGTCACTGACCATGTCATGAGTGATGTAATATGTGACGTCATCAGCAGTGCATTGCACGCGCAAGTTATAGTGAGTCCAACTAACTATAACGTGGGAATTTCAATGGTTTTATGCGAGTAAAATTTCCACCTAACTAGAACTGGTGTGAAACCTATGTTTTTTTCAGTGAATATATATATATATATATATATATATATATATATATATTCTGTTGTGTAGAGTGTAATACTCTA